>NC_133328.1:188373644-188673644 GCF_042186555.1 Aquarana catesbeiana | reverse complement strand
TGAGTGCTTTCGCCATATACCACTTCCTCCCAGTCTGAATATAGATATTAGATATTCCAACCGCTCACAAGCACAAAACAAGACGATACTTGTTTAGTTGCTGAACATGGACTCTTTTATTAGAACCAAAATACAAGTCTTATATACAGTAGAAGAGGAGGTTCCTACCTCCTGCTCATATTACTCTAACAATACACCTGTAACCAGAAATATAAATTAACATGAGCTAATTAACGAATCCCTTAAAGCAGCTGATGTGGCTCCCTAACTACACTACACATTATCATACATCTCAACACAGAACTCCTTCATACAATTGCAGGGTTAATTAGCACAGACAACAATGGGTGAAAGACACTTAGAAGCTGTGGCAAGCCAGACTAGACTAATTTACAATATAGAAGACTACAGACAGATGCCTGGAGCTGATGACATTAGCATCTAACAGTATGTGTGCCAACAGTATGAATCAGTCACTATTTCTAATATGGCATATACACTTTTCCCAGAGTCTGTGCGTCTTGGGGGGATATGGACCTGAATCCAAAGTAACACCACCTCAAGGGTTCCCAGGCATACAGCTCAAACTCTCACAAGAGTTAGAGAGAGAGCTGTGCATGAGGTCATAAGCCTAGGCTTTTTTTTACCAGACGAGAAACAGGAAGTGGGCTCTATAAGGTATTTACTGACAGAAAAAAATGTTTTACTATCCAAAGTTAAAACAAAAGGGCAGAAGATTTAATAGATGGAAAGTTGAAAAAAATACTGAAGGTCCGCTTTAAGCTACTGTATCACATACTGCAAGCTTGTAATTAAAATGGCAGTCATACTTTAGTTATCGCCCATCAAAAAATACTAAAAACTATAAGCATTGTTCAATGCTTATTCTGTGTTATCCCAAGACTTGCATTCAAAGTATTTCATTTTTCTTACTTTTTTTTATAAAAAAGTGATACCAACCCACATGATATTCAGACAAGGGGGTGCTTTGAAGCAGAACTAAAGTTATAACAAAGAATGGGTAGTAAAGTTGTATGTACTAAATACTCTTTTGCCATAAAACCTGCTTCCTGCTGCAATTTTCTTGTAGTTATTGTACAATGATGGCAATTGTACACAGACCCATATGTGAAATGTAATGTAGAGTCTGTAGGATGCCAGCATTAACAGTGTGGTGCCAACGCTATGTAAACATGGTGCTTATGCAGAGTTGATACATTATCATTAGAACACTCCAGACCTGGAAAAAGGCCAGAAGATGACATGAAGAAAGGAGGATGAGTTTGAATAGCTGTGGGAGGACATACTAAGAGGCAAGTCTACTATAATATGCTAGTAAGGGCAATTTTCAAAATTGGTACAAAATTGTTCTCTACATCTGGTGACTAGGGAGGGGTGAAGTATTCAAATGCAAAGTAAGAATTCCCCTTCTTCTAATGAAGTTGTGTTTTTTAATGAAGTGGGTTTGTTTTTTGGAAATGACACCGACATTATGTTAAATGTCTATAAATAATACTTAGGAGAATTCATCTTCAGTGCAGCTTGACCATGAAATTTATAAATATGCCTGTTTCGCTGCTTTGTGCATATAACTGGTTAAAAGACAAGATATGCTAGGATAAAGAAGGAATGGGGGTGTCACAGACAGGGGCAGAATACATATGCTGAATGCTATGGGAGAAGCTCTTTGGCATAGTTTGTCTTGCTCATTTGGTCCACCGCTGCTTACTAAATCGTTTTGCTTATCCTTTGCAGCATTCATTTGCATTCTTATTCACTCCTAACTATATTCTACTGTATTTAAATTCAAATGAATACATCATTTTATCAACAGAAAACACTGTGGCCATGCATTTCAGGCATTAAATATATGTTTTAAATGGCAATCAGCTGAGTGATTGAAGTGATCATTTCATGGTGCAGACAATCTATTCACCTGTAACAATCTGAAAAGATATTTAAGTCAGTAGAAATAGATCACTATATATGGCTTTCTGGGTTTATTTGTACCTGAAAATCATACTACAGGCAAAAGAGCTATACATATATACTTTTTTTTAACTCTTTTTACCCCAATCTTATTAAAATATTAAAAAAATGTTTTATTATATTTATAATGTCTGATTGTTACAGTTCTTGCGAAAAAAACATCCATATGTAAAATTTTTCTTTTTACTCTGATCTAGAAAACTAGCCCAGAAGATATTTTACCTAGTAAACATCTGGTAAACCTGTAGCCACAATATTGACATTCAAATTAGTACATCATTTTAACTACCTTGTGTAGCAATGGACACTGTGGAGCAATTCATTCTGAAAATGCACAGCAATAGCACTGAAGTTATTTGTTTAGGCAGCTCAGTTAACCCTGCTTCCCTTTCCAGAGCACCTGTGCTTTGTCAACATTAGCGATGTGTAGGATGGAAGGTTGTTGAGTTGCTGTTGGGTAATAGGGAGGCCTGAACTGCTAAGTCACTGCTGGGAAGGGGAAACAGGGTGAACTGGGCTGAACAGAAACAAATTTGTGTTTCTACTGTGAACTATGAGGATGGATGCATTACTTCACATAATATGCAACAATCCAGAACATAACCTGTCCTCCGACTGGGCAACATAAGGGGATGGTGTGAAGTTTTATTTGGTTTGGTTCCCCGGGGTGGTGGCCAGATTACACTTACTGTACTGTGTGAGTGCATAGAAAGTGATATACCATGTACTATTGTAGTAGTGTGCCTGCTCACATTGATTAGATAATCCCCTTATAAAGGAAGAATGCAGGTCTTTAGGTTTTCACACTCAAATGAAATCTATGCAAGTGCCAGAGAGCCCTCCATCCACAGAAAATAACCATTGAATGTTGTTCTGAATCTTCCATGCAGTTTGTAAGGCTTTTTTTTTTTGCAGGCTGGCATGTAAGTGTGGTGAGAAACCTTTTGTTTGTTTGAGATGTGCATTGCCCTTCAATGTGACCTTGCTACAGTTATGGGTTGGGGTGGTTGCCACTTTTTTTTGTACAGTTTTTAAACCTGTTTACTGAAAACAACACCCCTCCATTTTAGGCCTATGATACTGAAGTCAGACACTTTGGCATTATAAATGCTGCGTGGACAAAACATTGATGTCTCATATTATCAAAATAGGGGCGCTGACTCCAGCAACTGCCAATACAATGGGAGTATGTAATACCACCCAGCTGCTTTGGAATGGGAATTTAGTCATAGTACACCACTCTATATATTGCTGAGACTGTTCTCTTCCAAATCTATTACTCTATGTCATTTCTGCTCCTGTTAACAACATTTTTTAAAGTGTTTGCTACATTATACTGTTTCAATTGATCATAATTTCCTGCTGTCCAATAGCTTATATTTAGTGATCACTTGGAGACATTTCAACTCATGCTGTTGACTGCATGCAATGTTTGATTATTCAGATTTTAGAACAAAAAATTGCCTGTGTAGCTTGTAGCTGGCCATCAGGTGATATGATGTCAATAGAGAGTAAGGTGAATTGTGAACACCAGCATTACTTAAATGTCCTTTGTGAAGTGCCTTTCTGGATCTTTATTGATTTCCTCTCATCTCTTTATCTGTCAAACAGGAACAGTGAATGTATAAAGAAACTCATAAATGAATACGCTTGTGTTAAATTAGTGTACAACATACAAATGCAGTTACATTGTTTTCTTACTCCTTTTCCATTATATATATGAGAAATGATTGTATTTAATTAACTGCCAAAGAAAAGTCACATCAATTCTATTTCATAGCGAAGGAAGTTCCTACAACTGCTTAGGCTAGAACCCATTAATGATACTGCAGCTGTCAATCAGATCCAGTGACATGAATGCGGGTTGCGGGGCCAAATGGGTGTTGTCCCATGGAAGTTGGCTCTCCGTGGGGGCAGGCGATGAAGAGGAGGAGCCAGGAGTGCTGCTGGGGCACCCCAGAAGAGGATTGGGGCTGCTTCGTGCAAAACCCTTGCACAGGGCAGAAAAGTATAACATGTTTGCTTAAAAAAAAAAAAAAAAAAAAACCTTTACAATCACTTTCAATTTGGGTGATAGTAGAACAATATATATTTAACTATTTGCATAAATATTTATATTTATTTTTTAATCTTTTATTTGTAATTGTAATCAATGTTAGACAAGAAAAACTTCAGCCAATAAACTAAGATGTTACAAAAAGTTAGGATGACTAAGGCGCTCTTAACAAAGAAGACATAGTAGGGTTGATTTACTAAAACTGGAGCTTGCAAAATCTGGTGCAGCTCTGCATAGAGACCAATCAGCTTTAACGTTTTTTTTTTTTTTTTTTTTTTTTTTTGCCGAAGCTTAACCACTTGCCTACTGGGCACTTTTACCCCCTTTCTGCTCAAGACAATTTTCAGCTTTAGTGCTGTGTCACTTTGAATGACAATTGCGCAGTCATGCAACATTGTACCCAAATTTTTATAATTTTTTTGAGACAGATGAAGCTTTCTTTTGGTTGTATTTAATAACCACTGGGTTTTTTTGTTAAACAAATGAAAAAAGACCAACATTTTTGATTAAAAAAACCTATTTTTCTTTGTTTCTGTTAAAAAATGTTTCAAATAAGTAATTTTTCTCCTTTACTGATGTGCGCTAATGAGGCTGCACTGATGGGCACTGATGAGGCTGCAGTGATGGGCCCTGATGGGCACTGGTGAGGCTGCACCAATGATGCGACACTGATGGTCACTGATGAGGCTGCACTAATGGGCAGTGATAAGTGGCACTGATGGGCACTGATAAAGACTGCATTAATAAGCCAGCACTGATAGGCAACAGCGATATGCTAATAAAAATAAGATGAACAATCAGCGCAAACACAATGATAAAAAATGTAAGGAATGCAGGCAGAACACTATAGGCAATCACAAATACCTAGCAAATAGACAATACAATAAAAGGTAAGTGCAGCACATATTCATAAATAAAAAGACAAAAACACTGATATGCCCCGTACACACGGTCAGACTTTGTTCGGACATTCCGACAACAAAATCCTCGGATTTTTTCCGACGGATGTTGGCTCAAACTTGTTTTGCCTACACACGGTCGCACAAAGTTGTCGGAATTTCCGATCGCCAAGAACGCGGTGACGTCAAGCACGTACGACGAGACTAGAAAAGGCCAGTTCAGAACCAAGCGCGGCACCCTTTGGGCTCCTTTTGCTAATCTCGTGTTAGTAAAAGTTTGGTGAGAGACGATTCGCGCTTTTTCAGACTCGTGGCTTTCAGATCATTTTCTGACGTTCAGTTTGTGCTTGTGGGTTTGTATCTGCTCTTCAGTGCGTGCAGTCAGTTCGTATTGGAGTTTTCTGTGCGATCTTGTCCGCTCGTTGCTGTTTTTCAGGTCGCTCTTCACAGGCCTTGCTGTTCTTCAGTGCGTTCTGTTACTTCGTTCTGAGCAGCCGACCGTTTTCTAGCCATGTTTCGTATGCGTACTCCTCGTAGAGTTCGTGCTGTGCGGGGGCTTGGTGTTGGGGTCCTGACCTTGACACAAGTCCAGTCCATGAACAGGGTGGGGAGGAGTTCATGGACCAAGAATTGGTTGCTTCAGCGTGACCAGTTCTGTCATATGCCTTTGCTCCGTGAGATCCGTGAGAATAATCCTGATGATTTCAGGAACTTTCTCAGGATGACGGACCCCGTATTTCACCGTTTGTTGGCTTCGCTGACCCCCTAATATTAGCAGGCAGGATACCTGCATGAGGCAAGCCATCACTCCGGAGCAGAGGTTGGTCGCTACCTTGCGGTATTTGGCCACAGGGAGAAGTCTGCAGGACTTGAAGTTCTCGACAGGCATCTCCCCCCAGGCTCTGGGGATCTTCATCCCAGAGACCTGTTCTGCCATCATCCAGGTCCTGCAGAAGGAGTATATGAAGGTAAGATTTTTATCCTTTTATATCACATTTTATTGTATTGAATGTTTGATAATATATTGTATTTCTTCCCTCATTCCATAATTACCATGATTGTAATATGCTGTGAATGTCCCCTTTGTCCTCATGCATGCTGGATTTTTATGTAATTATTATTTGAGGTCCTTCATACATATTTGCCCTTCAATAACCTCCCCAGCATGGTGTCTCCTGCCCCTATATTCACCTCATGTAGTCACTTAACAATGTATTTTATCAGCTCCATAGTAGTGCTTTACCCCAAACACCCCCTAAAATGTTTTGAAATGTTATTTTTGATTTAAATTCAGGCAGAGTGGCAGAGGCTTTTTTTTGTGGTGTCCCCAAATTTTTTGTAACCCTCCCTCCCCCAACTGCTAAGTCAGCTGATCCCAATTCTCTATCTTCAATCATCTATCTGCTGACTTTGCCAAACCCATACACACTATACCCATCTCTTTAGTGCTCAGATTTATGGATTAATTCCCCAAAGCATGTAGTGCAAGGGCCTTCCTGTATACTTTCCAATGGTACTGTTTAAAGTTCTTGTATCCTATTATGATCTTGATAGGTAATAGCAGAATGTCCAAATGTGCTCAAATGTGTACAATGTGTATTTATATCTTTGTATTATGACACTTCTTACCTGTCCAGTGGGCTGCCAATAGTGTAACTAAGGAGGGGCTGTTCCAAGTAATACCCTGTATTTAGGCATTCATCTCTCAATGAAGTGAAGAGGGTTACCTGTCCAAGAGTTCCCCCCCCTATAATGTTAGAAATGGCCCATGAGGGGGGGAGGGGGAATATGATAGGTGTACCTTATACTTTGTTGTTGTTAAATTCCCCTTAATAAATGCTATCTGGAGGTTGACCCATAATGTTTGTGTCTAATCTGCTTGCCAGGTTTCTGTGAAAAAATAGTAATGTTTATTGTTTTTTCCTCAACAGTTTCCTTCCACGCCACAGGAATGGCAGACTGTGGCCTCCCACTTTGCCCAGCGGTGGGACTTTCCTAACTGCGGAGGGGCAATTGATGGGAAACACGCCCACATCGTCCCACCACCCAACTCGGGGTCGTACTATTATAATTACAAGGGGTTTAATAGTATAGTGATGGTGGCGGTGGTGTCGGCTAATTACGACTTCTTGTATGTGGACGTGGGGAAGAATGGCCGGATGTCCGATGGTGGAGTCATCGCCCAGACGGAGTTCTACAGGCGTCTCCAGAATGGCAGCTTGGACTTGGCACCTCCAGAGGACAATGTTGAAGGTCTCCCATTTGTGTTCGTTGCTGATGAAGCATTTGCGCTGGGGGACCACCTGATGCGGCCATTCCTGATGAGGACCCTCACCCCGGAACAGAGGATTTTTAATTACCGGCTGGCCAGAGCCCGAAGAGTGGTGGAGAACACATTTGGAATCCTGGCCAGCCGGTTCCGATTATTTATGACACCCATCCATATGGCGGAGTATAAACTGAACCATATAATACTTGCCTGCTGTGTTCTCCATAATTTTCTACAAAAACATTCAGCCAACTATGCTGGCTCAGTTGGGCCTGAGGCCGGAATCCCAAATACATCAACAATGACGGCACTTGAAAGCGGCCGTCCTGGCTTGCCCTCCCTGAATGCCCGTGATGTCCGGTTACGATACCTGGAGTTCTTTGCGGGTAGGGGGGCTATCAATATGCCAGACACCTTTTTCAAATAAAAAACAACCAAAAGAAATTCTTGGTGGACATTTACTGCTTGTGTTTGTTTTAGCTGACCCTGACAGAAATGTGTTGAGTGCAGAAAATGTCGTGATTGGGTAACCTTATAAAAAACAGTGTTGGCTGGTACTTCCTAAATGCAAAAACACATTTCACTACAAGTGCACTTGCAACTGCACTGAACCTGCACTTGTAGTGCAAAGAGGATTTGCCCTTAGGAAATAACCCCCATTTGTGCATAAAACAACAATTACATCACCCCAAAAGTGTTGTAGTGTTGAGACAATAATCCACACATTCTTGAGTAAGGCACTTTTTTATACCTGCACAATCACATGCGCATTTACCAAAGGTTTTTAAAACAAACCAACATGTTTGTTGTATAACAATGTTTGCAGTAGCATTATGAAAAATCAAAATATCCATTTCAGATAAAACAGGCCTGTGTAAAACCAACAAGAAAGCCAAAAAACTTGAACTTACAAAGTTCACATTAGGTAAAACCTGAAGGCTAGATCAGACATCAGTATTTAGGAACTGGGTTTGATCTAGCGTTCAGATGGGGGAAATCACCCCTGGAAAAGCCAAATTTGGAAGATGCACACCAATTTACGAATGGCAACATGTGCTATCTGCCATCAGGGGGGATCAAGGGACGTGTTTTGGGGGAGAAAGCCCTTCCTCAATGCGACTTTATAATTGAGGAAGGTGTTGCACCCCCAAAACGCGTCCATTGATCTCCCGTGATGGCAGATAGCACATGTTGGCACACTGTGTGCATCCTCCAAATTTGGCTTTTCTAAACATTTTAAAAATTTTTTGAAGATTGGACCACATTAATAAAACAGGTGATTTTGTGGGGTTTAAATTCGCCCCAAAACATCAATGATGTTATTATTTTTTTTAATAACATCACTGATTTGGTTCTGGATGTTTTGCAATTGGAGATTACACCCCATGATCTCCCCGATAAGTATCTGGGCACTTTCTGAAGTAAAGCGTTCAGGATCCCTCACATCACGATCACCTAAAAAGAGATAAAGAACAAAAAAAAGGTCTCAAAAATCTGCCACCATCCATCTCTTTTACCTGAGCCTGTGGTCGCAGACACTCACCTGTTGTGGTGCCAATCTCCACCACGTCTTCTTCTTCCTCCTGCTCTTCTTCTTCGTTTGGGGGTATTTCACCTTCTTCCATAGGTGGGGGGTCTGTGGTCTCCTCGGATGAGGGCTGTCCTCCGAGTCTTTTCTCCCCTATGTAAAACAAAAATGGTATAATTAGCACACAGATATTTGATGGCAGAACTAGAAATAGGAAACATTGCTTGGAAGTGGGGTACAATTGTCTATTTTAGCAGAGTTCCAAGATGTATATTTTTTTTATTGCCCTTTGTCAAGCTGCAATACTTTACATGTTTGGTACAAGCTTCACAGATGTAGCCCCCCCTATAGTATACACTGGAGCACCTGTGTGCCCCCCTAATAAAAATGGTGTTCTGGGGTCCCACACTAGTGCTCCAGTGTCCAGATGTGAAAACAGCTGCTCAGTGTCCTCTCTTTACACACAATCTAGTTGTCATTTCATTCTAGTAACAAACCCATCTACCACAAACAAATCTTTGGCATCCAAGTAGGCCCCAAAAAATGTGTGAAAATGCATATGGCCTAAACAATGGTGTTCTAGAGGCCGAAATAAAAATGTTTGATACGAACGAATAATGGGCCCATGAACATTAAAGTTGCCCTTTTAAACGTTACAATTAATAAAAGCATATGGAGCAGAACGAACGTAATAAAGACAGAAAGAATAGGAACACAGCACAACTACTTACTTTTTTGCAGCACTCTCCGGATCTTTCGGTACTGCTCTGGCTCTCTCAACTTCAGGTCCGACCACTGCTTCCTGAGCTGATCTTTAGACCTTCGTACACCGAAATTCCGCTCTAGACTCCTGACCACTTTACCAATGATTTTTGCCTTTTGGATGCTGGGGTTGGGGTAAGGCCCATATTTTCCGTCATAGTCGGACTTCCTCATGATGTGTACCATCTCCAACATCTCCCCAAATGACATATTTGTGGCCTTAAAACGTCTCCTTCTGGATCGGGACGTGCCTGGATCCGGCCTTTCCTCCTCCTCCTCCTCGTTGCTATAATTAGCCCGCACCTGCTGTAACTCTGCCATCATGCTCTTCACCCACTGCGCCGAACGAAAAGGGGCGGGGAATACACTAGAAAGAACGTCAGGGGCGGGCGGAGTTACACGCATGCGCAGTGTGTATAAAGCGTAACACGCGTGCGTATTACGTACGATCTGTGAGCGGAGGAAGGAGCATTGGACGCGCCGATCGTAAGAACGAAGGTAAGAGACAAACTTGTGCCTATACTGCTTCTAGATTGAGGCCTATATTGTAACAAGATTAGGAGAGTTTTGTCTGACATTAGGCTTTGTCTTGTGTTGTGTCTTGCAGTGAACATGGATATCTTAATGAGAGATACTGACTTCATGTCACTATTCATTGATATGCTAAGTGAGCTGCCCTGTCTGTGGGAGATTACCCACCCCCATTTCAAGAACCAAGCAAAGAGGAAGGCAGCACTGGAGCAATTGTGTGAAATTGTGAAGCAGGTGATCCCCATGGCAGACATCACTTATTTAAAGATTTTCATTGGTGGCCTGAGGAGCACATATCTGAGGGAGCGCAATAAAGTCCTGGATTCGCAGAGATCCGGAGCAGCAGGTGACATCTATGTCCCCAGGATGTTGTACTACGACAGGCTGCACTTTCTGGCAGGCCAGACTGAACCCAGGTCATCCCTCTCCAGTCTTCCTTCCACACTTCCTTCCCCCCTGGCTGAGGCTTCTGACGCCCAACCTGGGCCTTCCAGGCCGCATGTGGAGGAGCCCAGATTGAGCCAGGTATAGCATTCCTCTAAATATTTCTGCTTGTCCAATCAATGATGTTAACTAGATGTTAGTTTGGAGTACTAATTTAGGATTGTGATTGATGATGCAAAACATTACAACTATGTCCCTTTTTCATACACAGGGAAGTCTCAGCCAGGAGGTGGCCGGGCCGAGCCGGCTGGCTGATCTGCAGGTCCCTCCACCCCCCCTGAAAAGAGAAAGTGGCAGTAGGACGAGTGCCCTAGAGGAGGCGGCTATCAGATTCTTTTGGAGGGCTACAGAGGTCCTGGGAGCACCACAGACCAGGCAGGAGAACATTGCTGCCTTCATAGCATATAAAATGCAGAGGATGGAGGAGGGCCAAAAAGCCATGTGTGAGGCCCTCATATCAGAGGCTCTGGAGAAAGGTATGAGGGGCCAAATTACACCTCAGACACACCTTTGGGATGGTCCTCCTGCTCCTCCCTCTCCTCCAGGTCCTCCCAGTCCTCCTCCAGGTCCTCCCAGTCCTCCTCCAGGTCCCCCCAGTCCTCCTCCTCCTCCAGGTCCTACTCCTCCTCCTGCCACATCTCCAACTGCACAGCCACAGCCCGGAAGGAAGTGTGAAAGGAAGACCAGAAAGTGAGGACCCTGGGTCCAGTCTGGTCGGCCAAAAAATGCAGCCTCTTGTGGTACCACAGCCTGGGGACACAGATGTCATCTGCTGCTATCCGGATCTCTGCGAATCCCGGACCAGACTGCCCTCCCTTACATATGGACTCCTCAGGCCACCAATTTTGATGTTGAAGAATTGATGTCTGCCCTGGGGGTCCCAGGCTTCACTAATTTCTCATGTTGATCCAGTGTTGCCTTCCTCTTTGTTTGGTTCTGATCCCTTAATAAAGGATTTTTGTTTTGAATTATACTCTCCTATGTGTTTTACTTCAAAAATGACAGTTTGTTTGTGAGGATTCAGGTACATTTCAAATATACAATGTGAAATGAACAAGGGACACCAACACCAAACAATCTCCTTGAGATTAAATAATAAAAGATATCAATGGTGTTGGGGTAACTTGACACACAAAACACACACAAAAATATTCTGGAGTAAAAATAAAAATAACATTGAACAAAGATCAGCCTTGGAAAAAATACAAACATTAAAGAAAAAAAAAGGCTTAAAAACAAAATAAAAAAAACATAAAAAATATAAAACTGTCAGATGTGACAACTAATAACAATATATTGAGGGAATCCCACTAAAAAAACACAAATAAAAGTTTGTGAGAAGTGTGTGTGAATATGAGCAGCAAAACTACTTAATTCTTGTCACATTATAAAGAAGAAGAGAGTGCGCTGTATTAAACCATTTTTTACATTGCAGCGTGACGAAAGTGCTGTATCCATTGCGAACACTAAGTTTACCAGAACGAGCTGTCCCGTGTCGGAATTTCTTCTGAGCATGCGTGGCACTTTGTGGGTCGGAACAGGCCACACACGGTCGGAATTGACGCGATCGGATTTTGTTGTCGGAAAATTTTATCTCCTGCTGTCCAACTTTGTGTGTCGGAAAATCCGATGGAAAATGTCCGATGGCGCCCACACACGGTCGGAATTTCCGACAACACGCTCCGATCGGACATTGTCCATCGGAAAATCCGACCGTGTGTACGGGGCAATATGCTGCACTGATGGGCACTGTTATGCTGCACTAATGGACATTGATTGACATTGAGGGGGTTCCAATCATAATCCTGGCAGTTATGATCAGTTATCGGCTTTCCTTTCCTCACACACTGACAGCGCTGAGAAAAGGAAATGGCGATAACCGGCATTTGTTTGCATGGAATCAGCTGGGATTGGACATACCTGATCGGTGATGCGCTGTGTCCAAAGGGACACGGCTTATCACTGATCGCCATGCTATTCTCAAAGATCATAACAGAGACTCTAAAGTTGGGTTTCATATGCATTGTCTGGACACAGGTTTACTTCAAAAGTTAAGTTTTAAAATTTGAAAGCACACATGTTCTTAAGCTGGTTATACACAGACAGTTTTTGTCATTCAACCAGCGGTTTGAATGAAAAAAAAGACAGATTTCCACATTTACACAAGCGACGTGGATGCAGGAATCTTCCCGGTTGCACAATTGTTTTCTGACTGGGGGCTTCCCTGGCTGAATTTTGATGCGTGTATACCCTGCTTTAAGATAGTCTCTCAAAAAGATAGTAATACATATGTTGCATGTGTTCCCTGTACCTTTTACAACTGTGACTGTAGTTGTGGAGGTCCTTTACTTTGCCCCACTGCTGATTGCAACCGTGGAGTTCCAGTCTCTGAAGTGAAAATTAAAAGTCAGCAGCTACAAAAACTGTAGCTGCTGAATTTTAACCACTTAAGGACCGAGCTTCTTTCTGAGATTTGGTATTTACAAGTTAACATTTTTTTTTGCTAGAAAATTACTTAGAACCTCCAAACATTATATATATATATATTTTTTCTAACACCCTAGAGAATAAAATGGCGGCCGTTGCAATACTTTCTTTCACACTGTATTTGCGTACTTTTTTTTTTAAAAATACACTTTTTTGAATGAAAAATAAGACAACAGTAAAGTTAGCCCAATTTTTTTTTATATTGTGAAAGATAATGTTACGCCCAGTAAATTGATACCCAATATGTCACGCTTTAAAATTGCACCCGCTCGTGGGTAACAAACTTTTACCCTTAAAAATCTCCATAGACTCCATTTTTTTTATATTTTATTTTTTATTTTTACACTGTTCTTTTTCAAAAAAATTGTGTCACTTTTATTCCTATTACAAGGAATGTAAACATCCCTTGTAATAGAAAAAAAGCATGACAGGACCTCTTAAATATGAGATCTGGGGTCTTAAAGACCTCAGATCTCATATTTACACTAAAATAAAAAAATAAAAAAATAAAAATGTCATTTAAAAAAAAATGTAAATGTCTCTTTAAGAGCTATGGACGGAAGTGACGTTTTGACGTTGCCTCCGACCTGCAATTGTATGGAGACAGGTGGAGGCCATCTTCCCCTCATCCGTATTCATACCTAACAGGACACAGGACCCGGTCGCCTTCTCCGCTATTGATGGCTCTGGTAAGCGCCGGAGGGCACCGGAGCGCAGCGGGAGGGGGGCCCTCTCCAGCCGCTGATAAAAGTGATCTTGTGGTGAATCCACCTTAGAGACCACTTTTATCTGAAAGCAGACCGCCCGCTGAGGAAGAGGATACTGGGGTTATGGTAGCTAGCTGCTGCCATAACAATGATATCCCTCTTCAAAGTACCAATGTATAAAGACGGCGGGCGATCCGTAAGTGGTTAATAAACAGCCACTCATCTGTCCCATGACCCAGCGGTGTGCTCTCCCCAGTCCTGTTCTCCCTGTCTTCTCCCTCGCCGGCGCTAGCATCTTGCTGCAGCTTGCGGCTTCACAATCGGGTGCCAACTGCGCATGCATGAGCGGTGTTGCGCTCTGTGACTGGTCCTGAAGTCTTCTGAGACCTGTTATGTGTCCCAGAAGACTTTCGGAAGAGAGGGGGGAAAAGGAGGACTCCTGCTTCCGATTGCTTGAGGTGATCGAAGCGGAAGTAGGAGTGGGTACGTGCCAAAATCAGTTACCCACTTCCACCCACCTCCCCAAAAGCTCAATTTCATAAACAGGAGCTGGGGAGGAGGCCTTAAAGCATAACTTTCCCTTTTGGGTGGAGCTTGCTTTGGGTGGTCCTATCACTCAATCACTTCCTGGGTTTTGTCTTTAACTTATCTTTGGGATTTATGCCAAATATGATACAGATCTGCTTTGCCAAATTACTCCATCAAATGTGATATATTGGTAGCAATTTCAAGCAATAAAGCAAAAAACACTATTCAATAGCTCCCTTATATAATGAAAGTAAAATCAAAAGATCAGATGGTCTATAAATGCAACACTGTGCATATTTCTTGTCCTTGAAGGCTGTAAGAAGTCTATTATCGTAAGTCATACAAGGTCTGTCTTGTAAAATTGCAGTAGGATAAGACAAACAGCACAGCTCAATCAATGTAAATTCCACAAGGAAATGTTCCTTTGTATGAAGTGAAAAAATTTAGCTGCCTCCGAGTACATGTATAGACAATATATTGTATACAATATATACAGAGTTAGTAAAGCGCTATAATAAATGTCTAGATTGAGTAGATCTCCTTCATATGTACCGTATTTATCGGCGTATAACACGCACCGGCGTATAACACGCACCTCAATTTAGGAGGGAATTTTAAGGAAAAAAAACTTTTAGGAGGGAAGTTGAAGGGAAAAAAACTTACATTTAAATGCCCATCATTGCAGCTTTCTCAGTGCAGCCTTGCCCCAGTCCAGCCTTGCCCAGTGCAGCCTTGTCAGTGCAGCCTTGTCAGTGCAGCCATGTCAGTGCAGCCTTGCTAGTGCAGCCATGTCAGTGCAGCCATGTCAGTGCAGCCTTCCCCAGTGTCCAGTCCAGCCTTGCCCCAGTCCAGCCTTGCCCCAGTGCAGTCTTGCTGAAGCTTGTGAGCTTCAAAATCGCCGACCGCGATTTGAAAATGGCGCCGCCGGCGCCGAAATACATAGAGCCGGTCCTCGGCTCTTCTCGGCGGCTCTCGTTTACTTTCGGTTCCACTCGGACGGTGAGCGGAGCTATCCGAAACTAGCCGAGTATACTCGGCTAGGCTCGGGCGGCGCTCGAGTGAAACCGAAAGCCGCCGAGAAGAGCCGAGGACCGGCACTGTGTATTTCGGCGCCGGCGGCGCCATTTTCAAATCGCGGTCAGCGATTTTTTAGTTCTGACAGGTCAGGATCGCAGGGGATCGGCGTATAACACGCACCCGCGATTTTCCCCTGATTTTAAGGGGAAAAAAGTGCGTGTTATACGCCGATAAATACGGTATATTGTTAAAACATATAGGGGGAGATTTACTAAAACTGGTGCACACCGAATCGGCTGCAGCTGTGCATAGTAACCAATCAGCTTCCTCATTTTCACGTCAAAGCTTAAAGGTTAACTCCACTTTCCTGGGGGAAAAATAACAAATAAAGAAACAATAATATAGCGTATACAATTGCGATACAAGTCATATTCAAATTTAATGTCATTAAAAATGACCTTTCCTTTTCATTCTGCAGCTCTGTATTTTTCTGAAAATGCAATGCAATATGGCTATCTGGAGGTGTTCTATAAACAGAATGTGTACAAAACGCCCCTCTGAAACATAATTTCCTGTTATTCTGATTGGCTCACCAATTTTCTCAGAAATCTCCATTAAGATGAAAGTCAGATTTCAGGCATCCCCTGCAACCAAAATGTCATTTTTGGTGAGATACTCCCAATAGGAAATCACGTCTAAAGGGATGCAGGCCCAGCAGCTTTCCTCATTAGAGCCCTGCAGGTGGACAGCTGATTGATAATTATGAAACCACTCCTATTAGACTCACTTTCCCACATGGACACAGACAAACACACAGGGACTTCTTCAGGATAACAAAAGGTAGGACTCTGCAGCAAAGTTTCTTAAAATCCTTGTAATATACATAGCTCACCCAGATGGGAATGTTTTTTTTCTCAACAAAAGTGGAGTTAGGCTTGAATTGATCAAGCTGAATTTCAGAGCTGAAGGGTTTCTTTCCACAGCTGCAACAGATTATGTGTGCACCAGTTTTAGAAAATCACCACCATAGACTATAGTTCCTCTTTAACTACAAGCAATCTAACTACTATTTTGTTTAAAAGAGATATTTGGTGTACTGAATATTTTCCTTGTCAAAAGATTTTATTGAATATATAACAATCAGCAAAACTTATATGTTGAATAATCACATATGAACAGAGTCTAATTTTGCTATTACATAGGAAAATTACAAATAAGTAGAGAAAAAAAAATAATAAAAATAAATAAATAAACAAGAGAAAACAAATCATATGTAAAGATTACATTGTACATATAAGGGAATTAGTGTGGGGAGTTTGATGACTGTATGTTATTGCTGAATTAATAAGCTAATCTAAAGCTAAAGATTTAAGATATACAATGAGAGCAATTCATTACATTATAAAAATAACATTTAACTTAAATAGTACGATGTTCACAGGCAATAAAAAAAAAAGAAAAAAGGGGGGTAGAGAAGAAGAGAGTAGGGATAAACAGGAAGAGAGAGAAGAGGGGGAGAAGGAGTTCACCAGATTGGTCCGAGAGCCATATGGAGATGAGTAAAGACTAAGATCAGTTAATTTTAACCACTACCCACTACCATGGCAATAGGACTTTTTCATCCATAGATGATGCAGTGAAAAATTTAATCCATGGGTTCCATATTTTCTCAAATTTTGGTATAAGATTATTTTCTATAGCAGCCATTTTAGAGTGAATCATGAAATTATTCATTCTATTTTTAGTCTCAACCACTCCTAGTAATGGGGATTTCCAGGCTTTCGCAATTGTTTGTCTAGCGGCTGTCAGTAGCTGGATCAACAGCTTGAATTGTATATGTGTTAGGTATACCGGTTTTAAGTTGAGCAAAGCCATGGTGGAATCAGGGTGAATTTTAAATTTGAACATTTCAGAGGCTATGCCAAAAATTTTTTTCCAAAAGATCTGGGCTACCGGGCAGGTCCACCAGACATGCAAATGTGTGCCCAGGTCTGGGCAGCCACGAAAGCAAAGAGCTGAGTAAGTTGGAACATATTTTGCAATTCTAGAAGGTACTAAGTACCAACGAGTCAGAACTTTGTAATTTGTTTCCATTGCTAAAATATTATCAGAAGATGTTTTAGTGGCCTGCCAGATACTTGACCATTCCATATCCTCAAGAGTTCGCCCTAGGTCCTCCTCCCATTTCTGAACATAGGATGGTTTATCTAAATTAATATTAGTCAGTAAATGAGAGTAGATAGAAGAAATTTGTTTCTTGGCATGTGGATCTTTTAGACAAGTGGATTCAAATTTAGTAAATTGGTGTAAAGGAGTGTTTGTATTTGTGAAAGGTGTGAAAAAATTTTTGATCTGAAGGTATCGGAATGTTTCTGATTGAGGTAATCCAACTGTTTCACGTAATTCTGGAAATGGGATAATGTTGGAAGGTGTGACGAATTTATGTAGTCTCGATATTTCCATAGAGTCCCATATTTTAAACGATTTAGGGAAAACCCATGCTGGGTAAAAGGCCGGGTTTTTGAGGAAGGAGAGGAGGGGGTTATGAGGAGACTGAAACTGATGCTTAATTTTAAGCTTGTCCCAAAGGGTTATACTGTGCTTTGTGATGGGATTGCGTAAACCTTGACGATCCTTGGGATTAAGCCACAATAAATTTGAGACCGATAGAGGGTCACATTCAGCCGCTTCTATCATTACCCACAGGGGTGTGTCATGAGTTGTGTGATACTTAATTAAGCTTGCCATATGTGCAGCTTGATAGTATGCTGCAAAGTTGGGGAAGCCCAGGCCACCAGAAGATTTGGGGAGGTATAAAGTATGTATAGGAATTCGTGGTTTTGTGGATCCCCATACAAATTTTTTCGTTCTATTTTGAATTATTCGTAAAAAATAAGCCGGAATTGGAATCGGGAGAACTCTAAACAGATATAATAATTTAGGTAAGATCGACATTTTAATAGTATTAATCCTTCCAAACCAAGATAGTGGAAGGAAAGACCATTGTTTCATCAAATTTGTTATGTATTTTAGGATGGGTGGATAGTTAGCTGAGAAGAGATCAGAGATGGATGCTGTTAAATGTATGCCCAGATATGGGATTGTTTTCTCTGCCCAAGTGAAAGGGAGTGCTGACCTCACTATTTCTTTGTCTCTATCAGACAGGGATATATTCAGAGCTAGACATTTTTTGGGATTAATTATCAGTCCGGAAATATTGGCAAATGTATTAAGAATAGGTAATAAATTGGGGCCTGATATCTGAGGAGAAGATAAAAATAGTAAAATATCGTCTGCAAACATGCAGAGTTTGTGATTGTAACCTCCTAATTCTATACCCGTTATTGTTGGATTTAGTCTAATAAATTGGGCAAGAGGTTCTATGAGAAGGGCGAATAAAAGGGGAGATAAAGGGCATCCCTGACGCGTGCCTCTTTCAATTTTAAATGGGTCTGATTTATAGCCTGCATATTTTATGTATGCTTGAGGACTATTATAAAGTGCGGCTATCCATTTGATAAAATGAGGTCCAAAACCCCATTTCTGTAAAGTATGATAAAGATAGGTCCAAGACACTGAGTCGAAGGCTTTCCTAATATCCAATGAGAGGAAACATGAGGGGATACGTCGGGTCTTAGCAATGTGTGCCAATAGAACTGCTCTCCGTACATTGTCTCCTGCTTGACGATTAGGCATAAAACCTACCTGATCTCTATGGATAAGGTTACCTATAATTTTATTAAGTCGAGTTGCCAGGATTTTTGCTAATATTTTTGTATCTAAGTTTAAGAGAGATATGGGGCGATAATTATTATAAGATGTGTGATCAGTATTAGGTTTGGGTATCATACAGATAATTGCCATAAGCGACTCTTGTCTAAATGATTTACCTTTTAGTATTGTATTATAAGCTTTGGTAAGTAGTGGGGATAAGATTTCTGCAAATGTGCGGTAATATAAAGCTGAAAAGCCATCCGGGCCAGGTCTTTTATTTAACTTTAGTTCTTTGATTGTGAAGCTTACTTCTTCTGAAGAAATGGGTTCTTCAAGTAGGGCTTGTTGGGCGTGTGTTAACTCTGGGAGTTTTATTTGAGAAAAGAAGGCTTCCGCCTCTACTGGATTATAATCATTTGTTGCCGAATATAAGGATGATAAGTGGGATCTAAATTTGTTAACTATTTTAACGGGGTTGCATGTGTAATTATCTTTGGTTATTTTGAGTCTTATTGGTTTTGTTTGTTTAAATTAGGAGTTAAGGGCTCGTGCTAGAAATGCGTTAGGCTTGTTGGACTTCATATAAAAGGCATGTCTAGATCGGCGTAAAGATTTATCTGCATTTTCTGTAAGGAATAGGTCATATTCCAGGCGTGCTTTTTCTAGACGGGCTTTAGAAATCGAGGAGGGATTATCTTGAAAATTTAAAAAGGAATTATTATATTCCAATTCAAGCTTTTGTGCCAAATTTTTACGTTCTCTCTTGAACAATGCAGATTGTTTTTGTAGTATACCTCTTAGCACTGGTTTATGGGCTTCCCAAAGGGTTAACGGGGATATTTCAGGGCATGTATTATATAACAAATATTCTTTTAAGGCTTGTTCGACCTGGATACAGTGAGATGGATTTTTGAGCAGAATATTGGGAAGGTACCAGGTACGATCATGGGATTTGGGTATGGCGGAGGCTATACTGGTAAAAACCGCATTGTGGTCTGACCATGGTATTGGAATTATATTTGAATTGAGAATCTCCGGAATCATGCCTATGGTTAAAAATATATGATCAATGCGTGAAAGAGTTTGATGTGGGTTCGAATAGTATGTATAACCTCTCTTAACCGGGTTAGTTTCCCTCCAAGAGTCAATTAAGTTGTATCTCAAAAGAAGCTGTGAAAAGGATTGATTAGATGGATAACTCGTGGGCGTGTAGGGGGTTTTATCTAAGAATGGTAAAAGAACCTGATTTGAATCTCCACACATTACAATAGTCCCTATTTTGTGTGTGGATATAACCTGTAGGAGATGTGTAAAAAAGGGTGTAGGGTTTTTATTTGGAGCATAATATGAGATTATTGTTATTTCCACATCCATAATATGACCTGTCAAAATAATGTATCTCCCTTCAGGGTCTTTGATTTCTGATATAGGAGAAAAGGGTACTGAACGATGAAAAGCTATCAGGGTGCCACGTTGTTTAGTGGATGCTGAGGCTGAATAGACCTGAGGATAGGAAGAGCTCAAATATCTGGGTGTAGAATTTATTGTAAAATGAGTTTCCTGTAGGCAAACTATATGTGCTTTCTGCGTTTGGAAGAATCTAAATGCTTTTGAACGCTTTTGCGGTATATTAAGTCCCTGAACATTCAGGGAAAGGATGTTCAAGGGTGCCATGGTAGAAGATAAAAAAGATAATACTCACCACTTTTGTTA
Source organism: Aquarana catesbeiana (assembly GCF_042186555.1). Taxonomy (NCBI): domain Eukaryota; kingdom Metazoa; phylum Chordata; class Amphibia; order Anura; family Ranidae; genus Aquarana; species Aquarana catesbeiana. The sequence goes on along the minus strand of NC_133328.1, from coordinate 188,653,000 downwards.
TATTTCCGGCTGAGTGGACCAATCCAAGTGAACAGAAAAGGGGGGTAAGAAGAAGAGGACCTAGGGAGGTCTAGAAAAAGAGAAAAATAAGTAGCATAAATGAATAAATATACTGTTGAATAAGTTAGTCTAATATGAGATCCAAGAATTACCCGTGAGGAGGGAAAATTTCCCCCATCAAGGGATACAGGGCCATCGTTGATCGACCACATAATAATAATGGTCGGACGAGGAAGGCACAGTGGGGTACATGGAACTACCGTGTAAAGAGGGAAAAACCCTATAACAGAGCATCACTAAGATGTTTTGATTCTTAGCCCACTCGGCTAATTGAATAAAGTAAATGAACAATTCATTACAAACATAAATGAGGACGATTGTAACATTTTTAAACAAGAATAATTAATTAATTATTTGAACTGAGGAGATAAATATCATTAATATTTTGTTCAAATATTGAGTTAATAAAGATGTAATTTAATACTATGGAAGGGGAAAAAAGGGGATGACCTGGGATGTAGTTGCATATATAATAACTTGTAAACCTACAAATCCCATATTAATGTAACTGATGAAGGGTGGGGAAAGATAAATTCTTATTCCTTTTTTTAAACTCAAAGATAGCAGAAGAGCTAACTAGCGACTATTATATACAAGTAGAAGTGTTGAACATGTTAGACCATAATTAAAGCTAATAAAGAGGTGAAAGATAGCAATAGATTAGAGTTGAAAACTGGTCTATCAGGGGCTGCTTGATTGGAGGAGGTATCCTCTCATGTCATATTTATTTTATTTTTTATTTATTTGTTATTATTATTTAATTATTTATTTATTTTATATATATATATATATATATATATATATATATATATATATATATATATATATATATATATATATATATATATATATATATATTTTTTAATATATATATATATATATATATATATATATATATATATATATATCTATATACACACATTTTTTTAAATTTATAGATATATATGTATATATATAAACACATACACACATACATACACATATACATACACATACACACATATATATATATACACACACACATATACACATACATACATATGCACATATACATACATTTTTATTTTATTTATTTATTTATTTATTTTTATATATTAAATGAGATTTCACAAGTTTTGGGTGTGAAATAAATAAGGCTTAAATATTTAAACATGTTTCTGTTTGAACTAAGATTTAACACTTAACTATTAATATTAAAGGGTCCTTTAGGAAATGTTATAACTTCAGGACATAAAGGAAAATCAGTTAAATATGCCATAAATGACTATGGCTCACGTATTTAGTCTTAATATTCAAAATAAATGAGAAAAGGACTATGAAGTCCAAATGGGGTCTATGTGACACTGTCTTTTAATATCAGTCCATAGAGTCTTCCTGTTCCAGCGGAGGGGAGGCAATACGGTTCCTCTTGTTAGCCTGATGGTTTCCAGGATTGTTGGATGTAGATCTTCTGCGGGTAAGGTTGGTAGATTGTGATTTATCTACTAGGTGTAGATCTTGTAAAGTCAGCTGCAATTCTTCAGGAGATCTGCAGGTAAATCTAGAACCTTGATGTGTGAATCTGATGGAGAACGGGAATCCCCATTGGTAGATGATATGGTGATTCTGTAGTACTGCCAATTGGGGCTTCATTGCTCGCCTCTTATTGATGGTCAGCTGGGACAGGTCAGTAAATAGTTGATAGTCATGACCTTGAAAGGATAGGTTATGTTTTTCTCTGGCTGCTGACATCAATTGTTCCTTCGTGCGATAGTAATGAAGTTTCGCTATGATATCGCGTGGAGGGCCATCTATTTTCTTTGGCGCCAATGCTCGGTGGACCCTATCCATCTCTAGGCGCTCAATGGGTATTGTCGGTTGTAGCTCCTGAAATAGGGCTGTTATCGCCGAAGGTAAATCAGTTACCGTCTCAGGAATTCCTCTAATACGAATGTTTGAACGTCTGGCCCTATTCTCATAATCTTCTAATCTGGATTGAAGTGTAAAATTCTCCTCTTTAAGGTTTTCTATTTCTTTCATGGTGTCTTGTACAGAAAGTTCCATTACTTCAAATTTGTTTTCTAATACATCAGTACGTGTGCCCAGTTCTCTAATTTCTCTTGTGAGGCTGCTTGTAACATCTGGTGATGTTATCTGAACAGAAGGCTGCTTTTCTTTGTGTGAGCGCTCTGAGGTGTTCTGTGAGGTAATCTGTGAGGCAGAGGCTGATGCCGCTCTGGCTGCAGCCCTTGACTGAGACTCCTTCATGGAAGACGTTTTAAATTTGTTTCTGCCCCCTCCTAGCACCATTTTACCTGTGACAATTCAGTCCCTGAGGTCACGGGAATAAGCCCAAGGTAGTGGTAGATGTTATACCGGCAGGTTCAGGCTGTATGGTGGGTTTTCTCTCAGTCACGGAGCGGAGCTCTAACAGCACATTACCGCTCTGTTAGACTCCGTGCATGCGCCCCCCAATATGTTGGTGTACTGAATATTTTCTATGTTGTTAACCTATTAGATGCTAAAATATTGAATTAATGCCGACCTGCATCTCACTTTTGGGCCACTATTAAACTATATACAGGATGGATCTATCTATCTATCTATCTATCTATCTATCTATCTATCTATCTATCTATCTATCTACAGTATTTATCTTATTTTATTGGACACATCTTTAACTGCACACACCAAGGCAGTGTCCTTTCAAAAACAATTCTGTTGCAATTATATATGTTGGTCCAAATAGTAGAGCATAAAATATGCAATGACGCTAATATCTGTTGTATAGTCATTTATGAAGAAGGGATTGCAACAATAGAAAATAAACAAACATGCCATTTCTAATTAATGCTTTATATAGCCCTTGGGTATTAGTGTACTTTTTGTGAATCAAATGCAGCATAGAAGTATTTTTTTTTTTAAGTTTGCTAATTAAATATACATGTCTGCTCTTTGAGAAAAAGATAAGAGAAAAAAGGTTTTCAGCATTTAGGCCAAAAATCTAAACTTAAGAGAAAGAACCATAATATGCCCATGCTAAACTTTATTATTCTGAAAACGTTCCTCTATCCACCCAGAAACACTTTGTCATCAGGGCTTCAACTTTTCTGAAATTAGAGATAAGCCCCACTCACCATCTCCCTATCCCATGAGATTGGCACTTTAATGCCCCGTACACACGGTCGGACTTTGTTCGGACATTCCGACAACAAAATCCTAGGATTTTTTCCGACGGATGTTGGCTCAAACTTGTCTTGCATACACACAGTCACACAAAGTTGTCGGAAAATCCGATCGTTCTGAACGCGGTGACGTAAAACACGTACGTCGGGACTATAAACGGGGCAGTGGCCAATAGCTTTCATCTCTTTATTTATTCTATGCATGCGTGGCACTTTGTCCGTCGGATTTGTGTACACATGATCAGAATTTCCAACAACGGATTTTGTTGTCGGAAAATTTTATATCCTGCTCTCAAACTTTGTGTCGGTAAATCCGATGGAAAATGTCCGATGGAGCCCACACACGGTTGGAATTTCCGACAACACGCTTCGATCGGACATTTTCCATCGGAAAATCCAACCGTGTGTACGGGGCATTAGTGGATTGTGGTAAAGCGGTGTCTATGAGCTCGCTTCAAGAGTAGGGCTTATATTTAATGCACATAGGGTTCTTTTTTTTTAACAAAACAAGCGTGTACATCTCACGTCTCATTATAGCATTTACAAGTTTCATAATCACAATGCTGTAGTATTTTTTCATCTCTGCAAGCACCTTTTTTTTGGATTGCACAGGCTGTAAATAAATATTACAATAAATATATTAAATATATAATAATAATAATAGTTATTATTATTATTATTACTATTATTTTATTCACAATAAATATATACTATATGGATATAATTTGTGAGGTGCCATGTAATATAAAATCTTTCCGAGTTCAAATTATTTCCTTTTCTTGGATATACATAGACCAACTACCCTGTTTCCCCTAAAATAAGACCTAGCGTGATTGTCGGTAAAGGCTGCAATATAAGCCCTACCCTCCAAATAAGCCCTACCCTGTTTCCCCAAAAATAAGCCCTACCCTGAAAATAAGACCTACAAGGACTTTAACTAGGGCTTATTTGGGGGGTAGGGCTTATATTGAAGCCATCGCCAACAATCACGCTAGGTCTTATTTTAGGGGAAACAGGGTACCTACTGTGTTAGTAGAAACTGTTTTTTATAGTGTCATTTTTTAATCACAATCTAAGGACAATGCCGTAATTATTTTTTTTCATTATCCTTGCTGTCATTTGCATTTTTGTGAGACAACTTTTGCATTAGAAATATCTGTTATCTTATCATGTTCCATAATGAAGTCTATTTGCTGACAATGGAGTTTTCTATAAAGGGTGGTTATGGACACTAAGGCCCGGTTCACACTGATGCGAGTTCATAACTAATGTGATGCGTCAAAAACACTTTAAATTCGCATGTCATCCCTAAAGTCATTGTTTTTAAATGTCGTTCACATACATGCATTGCGATTCCTCTACGAATGCGATGCAATAAAAAAAAGAGTCTTGTGCGAGTTTACTGCGTTGCAGTAAATCGTTCTTGAATCGCATTGATGGTTCAGATATGTGCGAATTCCACCACACTACTCTCCACAAAAACCAGGAAGTACACAGGAAGTTAACACCTTTTTTTTTTACATTATGATTACATTGGCTAGAACATCAATCACAGCTATGTCCAACTCCTGAAATTTGCGGTACAATCGTTGTAAAATCGCCATAAATTCATTGTAAATTTGCGGTAAATTCGCACCTCACACAGGACAAAAAAATGGAACAAATTCACAGCGCAGCAGTGTGAACCGAGCCTCAAAGAGAAGTTTACAACTATAAAAAAAATGTTTTGTAGAGAATAACACCCAATGAAACCACTCAAATGCAACTTACAGTAAGTGATAGCCTCTGTACCACAAAATCTTTTTCAACCCCTTCACACCTAAGGGTAAAACAAATCCTAACATGTTATTAAAACAGCACATATCACACAACTACTTTGTGCATTCAGTTGGCTTATACCTTGTTTTTTCAGAACAAACTGGGCTTTCATTTGGTAGTAAATGGTTATGGATATCTCCTGATTTTTTTTTATTATCAAAGGAAAAACTTGCCCAAAGTAGTAAAAATATATATTTTTTAATGTAGCTGTATATTTATTGTCACTACCATACCCTACCAACAAATATCAGCTGAAAATAAATTCTCCCGCTCCTGACAATTGCAGCGGTAGCACATATGTGTATGTTAGTTGTTGTCTGTACCTGTAGTACAGCCCTAGTGCACATTTTGCTTGTTTTGTCCTACCTAAAACACACTGACACTGACACTAACTGACACTGAAACTTATTAAAAGAAATAAAAAATCAAAGTATACTGACCCTGACCTTTGACATTTACTTGACCCAAGCACTAATCCTGGCACCGACCTAGATCAAACCTTGATTTAGCTATTTCTCTGTATTTTATTTTTTATTATTTATTTATTTATTTGTTGATTCATTTTTTACACACACACACACATCCTGAAAAACTGGATGTCAGTAGACACATGTCCACTGACGTCCGCCGTTATCCGATCCTGCCTGCAAAATCCAGATGGATGGTGGTCCTATTTTCCATCTGTCTGGTGGATCGTATAGGATATGATTGAATGAAAACAGACAGGCGGTCTGTTTTCATCCAATCTCCCCATAGAGGAGAGTAGGACTGAGTCTGTCTCCGCTCTGCTCAGTAAGCAGAGATGGACCTGTCATCCGCCTGCTCAGCTTGTTGAAAAATATTGTTTTCAAAGCTGAATGGCTCAGATTTACATAAAACTAAATGTATCAGTTCCCCCTCCATACCTTCCTTATCCTTTCTTTAAAGAGGTCCCTATTGAGTTTTAATTAGAGATATTATGGTCACTTTTTAAAAACTCATACGTTGCTAATTACAAAAAATGGGTTAAATATAGCCTCTCTTTATGCTGCAGGCATCACCATATGCCTGCAATTATGTGTAATGTTAACCACATGCCAACCAGCCGCCGTAGTCGTACTGCGGCAGAATGGCATGGCTGGGAGAAATGACGTTATGTAACGTCGCTTCGCCCTGTGGCCACTAGGGGGTTCCGTGCGCACCCCTGGAGGCACGCGCGTGCGCCCCCCTGCTCATCCCCCGAGGCGATGCGAGTGCCCAGAGGTCTCGATCACCGCCAGACTCCTGCAATCAGTCGGGGCACACGAAAAACCGGGATCTGTGTGTGTAAACACACAGTATCCGGTTCTCTGAGGGGAGTATGAACAGACGATCTGTTGGTTTCCCTGCACAGTCCCTAGCCCCCTTCAGTTAAAACACTTCCAAGGACACACATTAACCCCTTCACTGCCCCCTAGTGTTAACCCCTTCACTGCCAGTGACATTTTACAGTAATCAATGCATTTTTAATCGCACTGATCGTTGTATCAATGCCAATGGTCCCAAAAATGTGAGAAAATTGTCCAACATGTCCGCCATAATTTCACAGTCATGATGAAAATCGCTGATTGCCACCATTACTAGTAAAAAATTAATTATCAATAAAAATGCCATAAAACTATCTCCTATTTTGTAAATGCTATAACTTTTGCGCAAACAAATCAATATATGCTTATTGCGATTTTTTTACCGAAAATATGTAGCGGTTAAAGGAGTTGTAAAGGCAGACGGTTTATATTTATCTTAATGCATTCTATGCATTAAGATAGAAAAACCTTCTGTGTATAGCAGCCTCCCCAGCACCTCCTATTTACTTACCTGAGCCCCATCTCTCTCCAGCGATGTCCACAAGTTTCTTAGCCATCCGGGACTCTCCTCCTGAATGTTTGAGACACAGCAGCGGCACCATTGGTTCCGCGGATATCAATGAAAGTAAGTTAGGCAATCAGGGGAGAGAGGGTGTGGGGTCCGAACGGGGCTCCATGTCTGAATGGACACACGGAGCTGTGACTCGTCTCGAGTGCCCGATAGGAGTGAGGGCCCAGAAGCAGAAAAAGGGACCCAAGAAGAGGAGGATCTGGGCTGCTCTGTGCAAAACCAACTGCACAGAGGAGGTAAGTATGACATTATTTTTAAAAAAATGAGACTTTACAATCACTTTAATTATTTTCTTTACTTATTTTTAAGTTTCATAAGCCTTCATTTTTACAAATGCAAGAAACATTTTTTAGTCCTTGAAATTACCTTGACTAATACTCCATGTTAAAGCAAGTGAGGTAAAATCTGGTTTAAATAAAAACTGAAGTACCTCTGAACCTCTTCTTAGGTCAGAAATCTTAGTTTGTTTTATTTATTTTTTTAGTGACAAGAGTTTTTACTATTACAAAGCCAAAGTACATCTGAAAAATCTATAGCCTGCAGTCACAATTACAATATTGTATGTATGCTTTGAATGTCTTTTGACATTGTACCAATAATCACATTTACTTTTCTTTAGCTGATAGCACGGCAAAACAATTGTGAAGCTCAGCCTTGAGCTCACATGGCATTTTACCAATCATAAAAAGTATATTGTATTAATGTAAATAAAATACAGGAACCTATGAAAGTATATTCTATGATCTACCAACTAATTTAATAAATTAGTTAACACAAAATTGGTTAGATGCATTTATAGATATTAATTTCTTGTATTTCTGTGCTGATTACTCAGGCTGGTGACTCAGGGATTAATAAAATCAGAGGTTTAGAAGAGGGTCGAGCATATAGCATTTTCTGAAGAAAAGAAATGTCAGCTTCTGTGTAATCTTTAGACCTACCAACACCTATGTAGTCCAAGGATCTGCCTAATGCTAGGTACACACTACCAGTTTTTTTTTTTTTTTTTCGTTCAAGCCAGCGGGCTTAGCAAAAAAACTGAGGAGCTCAAGAGGAGCTCACTGTACTATCTATTTTATGTTAGTACAGCGATCTCCCTGCTGAGCTATTGTGCTCTGACAGGGGGACTGCTTTAGAATGTAATTTATGTCTAGACACAAGCTGAATTATATAAACACCCACAAGAAACATATAGAGAGTCCTGGCCCTTGCCTTGCCATGACGTTCATGGAGTTCTGAATTGATAAACAGTTGTAAATTATCATTGGATCATATGGAGGGGAGGTACTAATGAACCAAGACTGGGGGGTGGGTTAATATCAGGAGGGTTATGTGTATGTATATGTAAGTGGCCTTATGCCAATGTCTTTTAAACAAGGTTTAATGACTTTGTAATAACATTTTGTAAACATAACTTTTTATACAATGATTGTGCATGTCTATATGACCATATAAAGCACCAATAAAGTTCAATTTTTTCAAAAGGTTTTTTGGTTAATGGATGTCACCAACTATGTAACTATGATGAACTGTTGGCATGCTTTGAGCCAAGTCAACTGTTTGCATAATTCCCTTTAGAGCCAATTCTTACTGGTAGACAAGTCTACACTGCTGACATTTACTTTAACCACTTCCTGTCCGCCATATAGCAGAATGACGGGTGCAAAGTGGTTAAGTTATCCTCACTGGGTCTCATATGACATCCAGCAGGATAGGCGCATGGCGATTGGTGGTGAGGTGTGTCGTTCTGACACACTGCATCTCCGATCCCGGTAAAGAGATAGGCTCTTTACCATGTGATCAGCTGTGTCCAATCACAGCTGATCACATGGTAACCAGGAAGTGCTGTTTATCAGCTTTTCCTCTACTTGCGCTGACAAGGCGTGTGGAAAGGAGAGCCGATCAGCAGCTCACTTTGCGGGGGGGTCTGTGCTGATAAGCAACGCTTTGATTATCAGTGGAGACCCATCAAACATGCCCACTAGAGCCCATCAGGGTTGTCAATCATTACCAATCAGTGCCCATTAGGCATGCCAATAAGTACCCATCAGTAATGCCTGTCAGTGCCTCTTCATCAATGCTGCCTATCAGTGCCATCTATCAGTACCCATCAGTGCCGCCCATCAGTGCTGCCTATAAGTGACCATCAGTGCCGCCTATCAGTGCATGTAAACAGTTTGGACCCCGAACCGCGAACTCTATTAAAGTCTATGGGACCCGAACTTGAAAAATCAAAAGTCCCAATTTTGAAGGTTTATATGCAAGTTATTGGCCATAAAAAGGGTATAGGGGGCCCAGGTACTGCCCTGGGGGACATGTATAAATGCTATTTTTTTTTTTAAAGAAACATCATTTTTACAGGGGCAGTGATGTTAATGATGCTTAAAGTGAAATGTCGATCCTCCCTAAGTTGTTATTTTTCTTTAGAGCCCTACCCCTTTATGTTCCCCGCTCCACGATAATGACAGTACAGTCCGATCTGTTTAAATTTATCTGGCTAAACAAGAAACCCTGTATGTGCAGACAGATGGTGTATAGGACCCAGTCTAGAGGCGGCCTTGGCTGCCCTGATCTATGGAAATACTTTTTGGCTTCACGCCTCGTACAATTAGTTCAATGGCAGGCCTCTTCCTTCTCTATTCCATGGCTACAGTTTGAAAGGACCTTGGTAGTCCCCTTCTATCTCCTGGGTCTCCTTTGGTCAAGCTCAGTTTCCCCTAAGGAAACTAAATTGCACCACTCAATGGCATAGTGGGCCAGTCCCTGCACCTCTGGTCCCTTTACAGGGTAAAATTGAAATTACTCTACAGTCCCCCATGTCTAGTCTCCTTCCTAGGTGATGCCCAGGTCCCCCTGGCCTTTAACAAGGATAATGAGTTCTCAAATTGGATATCACAGGGCCTAGTGACTCTAGTCTCTTTGCTACAGGGTTCATCCTTTTACTCATATGAACATCTCCAACAGAATTATGCGCTTCATAGCTTTGAATTCTATAAATACCTACAAATTAGGCATTTCTTCTCTAATATGTTATCTCTAGCGGATGATGGGGCTGTAACACCATTTGAGAACCTCTGTAGGGAGGCCTCAAGACAAGGGGACTATCTCAACCTTATATCAATATCTTAATGACTACAATAGTACAGTCAAATCACCAGCTATGCTGGGATTGGAGGCAGAGACTGGCCAGGAGATCTCAGAGGAGGATTGGCATGATGTGGTCTCCAACATGCACAAATGCACATGTTCCATCACCATTAAGGAGACTGTGGTCAAGCTGCATACCTGCTGGTACTTTACCCCCTTTGGACTGAATACAATTTTGCCCTTAGTGCCTAACACATGTTTTTGGGGTTGTCAAGACAGAGGCACTCTTCTCCATACATTCTGGAGCTGCTCAGTGTTGAAACCCATATGGCAAAAAACCTCCTTGTTGGTGATCCAGATAACAGGTGCATCTGTGACCCTGACTTACCAAACCTGCATCCTATTTGCAGAGCTCCCGGAGGTCCCCCCCACCAAAAGCTAGCACACACACTTTTTTAGGGCCATCCACTGGGCAATTGTATTAAAAAGACAGAGTTCCTCATGGTTACAGGTGCTCCTTCACATGGAATCCATTCAATTGATGGAAAGGGTACACCACACCCTCATGGATACCATGCAAGTTTTTGAATGTAAATGGGCTAATTGGTCACCTCATCAGTTATAACCTGAGTTTGGAGAGTTTCCCTATTACCCCATTTGAGTTCCCCAGACGATAGAGTAACCCCAGAAGATAACCTAATACTGTTGCTTCAAGTATATAGAAATATTCTTGTCTAGAGCTTACCTTCTATGTACCCTGTCTACTTATAATGCAGAAACTACCTTGTTACCTTATTTAGATTCTTTTCTAGTCTAAAAGTTGTTGTTTTATTATTATTTTTCTTAGCCAACGATCTATGGGGAGCTATTCACCTGTACAATCATAGGATGGTTTTTGGATGTGCACTCTATTCTCTCAATGCAATTATATTTTTGAACTTGCTCAAATATGTTAATAAAAACTTTTGTAAACATAATGATGCTTAAAGGGAAAAAAAAAATGAAAAATTCATTTAAATATAGTGTATGGGGGTCCCCTTAGTCTGTGAAGAAAATTGACTAAAAGATCACCCCTAAAATTGAATCAACTCATATGAAAAAATATAAGATTAGATCCATATGATTCGTCAATATGACGGGCTTCCTCCCAAGTAGCAGTGAACAAGAGATGCAATTAGAAAAGAAAATAGGGGCCAAGATGGTCCCAAGAATGCCAACAGAGGGAGAAGCTACCACATAATTAGATCAAAATAGTACAAAAAAACTTTATTGAAACAAATACATGAAAGCAAGAAATAAGGGATCCCACGTCTGTGGATCAAGTCTACACAGGTGGGGTCCATTCCTCCACAGTATCAAGGGACCATGAATAATAAAATATAAAATAATCAACGTTGTGTTTAAAAATAGATGGTGGTGGGTCAACCTACCCCTCCCCCACCCCAGGGTGCTAATCAATATAATGAGTCTAATGCCCCGAACACACGGTCGGATTTTCCGATGGAAAATGTCCGATCGGAGCGTGTTGTTGGAAATTCCGACCGTGTGTGGGCTCCATCGGACATTTTCCATCGGATTTTCTGACTCACAAAGTTGGAGAGCAGGAGATAAAATTTTCCAACAACAAAATCCGTTGTCGGAAATTCCGATCGTGTGTACACAAATCCGATGGACAAAGTGCCACGCATGCTCAGAATAAATAAAGAGATGAAAGCTATTGGCCACTGCCCCGTTTATAGTCCCGACGTACGTGTTTTACGTCACCGCGTTTAGAACGATCGGATTTTCCGACAACTTTGTGTGACCGTGTGTATGCAAGACAAGTTTGAGCCAACATCCGTCGGAAAAAATCCTAGGATTTTGTTGTTGGAATGTCCGAACAAAGTCCGACCGTGTGTACGGGGCATAACAGTATGCGGGGCAAGGTGGTGTCCACCGGAAGGAGTACAGACAGATTAACGGGTATTTATGTATTATTGAAAATAGCCCGATAAGTATGAACACCCGTATCTCTGTTGGGCATATGGAAATCCTCTCTGTCCGTGAAAGGATCGTTCAGGCACACTGAGTATAGCTGCTGGTTGTGTAATGGTAGTAGATACAGTCCAAGTCCTAACCATGCAGTAATATAGTTACAGTGCCTGGTATCACCTCCATAAAGTATTATAATTGTATCCAGCAGAATGCAACAATAGAAATAGTCACACAGATTGGCTCAAATGTGGACAAAAGCAGAGTACTGTTAGACTCATTATCTCATTATATTGATTAGCACCCTGGGGTGGGGGTGGGGGAGGGGTAGGTTGACCCACCACCTTCTATTTTTAAACACAACGTTGATTATTTTATATTTTATTATTCATGGTCCCTTGATACTGTGGAGGAATGGACCCCACCTGTGTGGACTTGATCCACAGACGTGGGATCCCTTATTTCTTGTTTTCATGTAATTTGTTTCAATAAAGTTTTTTTGTACTATTTTGATCTAATTACATGGTAGCTTCTCCCTCTGTTGGCATTCTTGGGACCATCTTGGCTCCTATTTTCTTTTCTAATTGGGTCCCCTTAGTCTGCCTGTAAAGTGACACATATGTACCGTGTATAGAACCTGCTGCAGCAAAACTGACATTTTAAAAAAAAATGACATCTTAATTGCCGGAAATACAATACCATTGTCAGCAATAGAAAAATGTTAAAAACACGGCTTGGGGTCCCCCCAATCCATACCAGGCCCTTTGGGTCTGGTATGGATTTTAAGGGGAACCCCATGCCAAAATGTAAAAAAAAAATGGCGTGCTCCCCCAAATACATAGAAGACCCTTACACGAGCATGCAGCCTGGCAGGCCAGGAAAGGGGGAGATGAGTGAGTGCCCCCCCTCCTGAACCATACCAGGCCACATGCCCTCAACATGGGGGGGTGCTTTGGGGTAGGGGGGCTTGCAGACCCCCACAACCACAGTCCAGGGGGACAAGGTGCTTTGGGGCGGGGAGCTCTCCCAAAGCACTCCCCTATGTTGAGGACATGTGGCCTGGTATTGTTCAAGGGGGGTGGTGCTCGCTCGTCCCCCCCTTTTCTGGCTTGCCAGGCTGCATTCTCAGATAAGGGTCTTGTATGGATGGTATGGATTTAAAAATGTTTGGCGTAGGGGTTACCTTAAAATTCATACAAGACCTAAGGGCCTAATATTGTTTGGGGGGGACCCTACGCCGTTTTTTTTTACATTTTTCTATTGCCGGCAATTTTTTTTTTCATTCAGCTGTCAGCAGGAAAACCCGTTTATAGCTGATGACTCATCTATTGTTAAGGGCGCCATGGTGGGCTTCCCGGACCACTCCTTAATAACCAGCAATTCACTGCACCCTAATTGGGCAAAGCTTAGCCCAATTAGCGCTCTGAATGCACTGTACAGCGCATTTAGGTTATTAATTTCTGTTGCATTGCATAAAAAACACATCAAAAAAAGTATTTCATTTGTTTATACCTCTATCATGCTTTGTCCTGGAAACATCATTTTGGCATAATTATAAACAGTATACACTTTATCTACAAGTAACTTTGGGCATATATACTGTATGAAGCAGTGAATCTGGCATTCACTAAACATTCATTGAAAGCGAGTCTTCCTGGTAAATTTTTGTTGAAAGACACACTAAAAGCTTTATAAATATGCCCATGCTACCATATTAAGCCCTTCATGACAGAGTATAAAGCAAATTCCTGAACACAATTTTTTTAGGTTCAATAAGTTTTTATTGCATATAAAATAATTTTCAAACATAAGATGAATACATCGGGCAGACTGGTTCAACAAAAAAAGAACATACATAAGTAGAAAGGTTCATTGTTATACGATCTGTCGTCAATATATAGATAATTTGATGTCTCACCAGCTTACAGAACTTTTACTGTTAAATTTATTAACAAAAATTCCCGAGACCCGGACACCCCAACGGGATCACGCTGCGTCCAGGTGTCAAGGAACTCAAAACAAACAGACAGGTAATTTGAAAGCCAACAGCCTATACTTATTGGCATGAAGTCTAATCTGCTGGGTGTTTTGAGACAATTAATACTGAAAAACAGAAAACTGTAAGTCACAAATCTCGGCTATAGATAGCCAGCAGGGTTAGAATAAGAAAAAGGAAAAATGCTAGTATAGAAAAAGAAGGAAGAAAAAAAGGAGGGGGGAGGGAAGGGCGAGGGGAAGGAGACTGGTAGGGTCGATGAGAGAGGGGGAGAAGGGAGAAGGGGGGAAGGGGAGACAGCGAGCCTCATCCCAAATCGGGACCTATATTTCTAGGGTGTTAAGTAGGGCCAGTAGGTCCTATTACTTGACCAGGTGCACTATTGTCTGTGTGTCTGCGCTTTAGCTTATCTGAAGTAGAATAATGTCTCCAGATACTCCAAATGAAGGAGAATTTTGCGTATTTGTCTATGGCTCTGGCTTGCATTTCCTCCATAAGCATGGTATTGTTTATTTCACTCACCCGCTCTATAAGAGATGGAGGAGTGGTGGATTTCCAGTGTCTAGCGATTAATTGCCTTCCACTACTGAGAAAAAATTTTAGGAGGTTGTGTCTTTGTGGCTTAATTTTGCCAGGGACTATGGATAGCAGAGCAATGAAAGGAGAGGGGGGGAGCGATTTATCGTAAATTTCGGTATAGGTCTGAAAGATTTGAGTCCAAAACAGATGGATCACATCGCATTCCCACCAGATGTGACTATACGTACCCTTCGCCGAGGTACATCTCTAACAGATGTCGGTAGTTGACAGAAACATGATCCTGAGATTCGTTGGCACTCGATACCATCTGGATAAAACTTTATAATTGTTTTCTTTGGTATAGCATGAGATGGCTGATTTGTGAGTAAAGAGAAAGGCATTACTCCATTCAGCTTCAATTATTTCCCTCCCGAGTTCCTCTGACCAAGCTTTAGTGTAATTGGGTATGGTATCATGAGTGTGTTCTATGATCAGTTTGTATATCAGCGATAGGGTATGACGGGGAGTCTCCGATAGTGTGCACAGTTGTTGGAAGCCAGTCAAAGGTCTATGGATCTGTTTGGAGTCATGCAATTTTTTGCAGTAGGCTGTCAGGTGTAGACGCGTTAACCACGTCAAATTGGAGGATGTGGTGTTTAATTCTGACGTGAAAGTACCGTGTGTGCTATTAACAAATTTTCGTGCTGTGGGCCAAGCAGTTCTGATATAATGATCTATGATTTGGATTGAACCGCCTTCAGGGAGTGCTGGGTTGTCAAATAGAGGAGTGAGGGGACTTGGTTCTGAGGAAAGCGAATAGCTTTGTTTCCTATGGTACCAGGTTATCAGGGCATCTCTGGTCAGAGGGGACAGCTTAGTAAGAGATTTATGGGTCTGTTCATAATCCCACGGAAGGGCCCAGAGGTCAATTGGAGATAAGTCTTGTTCCACCAAAGTGGAGGCTTTAAGTAATGGGCGGGGGAACCATTCCAATATACGGGAGACCACTGTCGCGGTGTGGTAAAATCTGGGAGACTTGTCCCACCCTTAGAGGTGGGGGCACATAAAAGTTTATGTTTCAGTCTGGGATGGTTTCCCCTCCATACGAATCGTATGGCCATGGAACGGAGAGTACGGAAGATGGCGGATGGTAGAGCAATTGGGAGGGCTTGAAATAAATACAGTAGTTTAGGGAGTATGTCCATTTTCAACACATTCATACGACCAAACCAGGATATTGACAAGCCCCTTCGGCTTTCTGTGAGACGTCTGAGTTTTGTGAGACGTGGGCTGTAGTTTAGGGCGTATATTTCCGAAGCTTGGCTTGGAATGGCCGTACCCAGATATGAAATTGATTTTGTTTGCCATTGAAATGAGAAGTTGGTCTTAAGAGAGGAAAGGGTCGACTTTGTTAAGGAGATATTCAGTGCTTCCGTTTTAGAGATATTCAGTTTATAATTACTGAAACCTCCAAACCGGTTGACTTCAGAAAGTATTGATGGTATACTAATATGGAGTTGAGTTACGTAAAGAAGCAGGTCGTCTGCATAAAGGGAAAGTTTGCATTGTGAGGACGGGGTCTGTATGCCTGTATATCAGGGTTTGCTCTAATAGCTTGGGCTAGGTGTTCGATTACTAGAGCAAATGGAAGAGGAGAAAGGGGACATCCCTGTCTCGTGCCATTTGAGATAGTGAGTTTCTCTGATCGGATTCCATTAACTAAAATTGTGGCTGAGGGCCTGGAGTATAAGGACTCAGTCTAGGTTTGAGTCCTATTTGGGAAAGAGTGGCTTGGAGAAAGGGCCAGCTGACCCTGTCAAAAGCCTTCTCCGCATCACAGGAGAGAAGGCAGGTCGGTATGTGGTTACGTTGAGCAAATGCCAAGAGGTGGATGGTTTTGGTGGTATTGTCCCTGGCTTCACGTCCAGGGACAAACCCCACTTGATCTCTATGTATTAGATTTGGTAAATGAGGGGAGATACGATTCGCTAGAATCTTAGCATATAATTTAAGGTCTATATTTAATAGGGATATCGGTCTATAATTAGAACATAGGGAGGCGTCCTTACCTGGTTTCGGGATGACTACTATTTGGGCTTGGAGCAAAGTGGGGGAGGGAGATAAGGTCTCATCTATGGCATTGAATGCTTTGGCCATCAGGGGAGATAGCAAAGGAGCAAACGTCTTATAAAAACATGAAGAGAACCCATCCGGTCCTGGGCTTTTACCATTCTTTAGGTTTTTTATGGCAGATTGGAAGTCAGAGTCAGGGGGGATTCCAGATGCTTCAGAGGCCTGAATAGTTGGGAGTGTAGTTTCCTGAATGTATGAGGACAAGTTTTGGTTCAGGGGACCTGTTTGGGGCGTGGGTGGTGGTGCTTGGGGAGGTAGGTTATATAGAGTGGCATAGTATTGATGGAATTCTTCGGCTATGGAAGAGTTATTTATTATTTTACCATTGTTGGGAGAATTAATACAGGGGATGGACTTCCGGGTCTGTTTGGGTTGAAGCGTCTGTGCAAGATGTCTACCACACTGGTTGGCTTGTGAATAATGAACGAATCGCCCTCTATCTCTCGCCACCAGGGAGCGTTCCGCAAAAATTTGCAATAGGTCTCTTCTGGCATTAGTGAGGTCCAGTTGTAGTTTGTCATCAGGGGGATCATTTATGCGCCTCCTCTAAGGTGGCAATTAAGGACAGGAGTCGTGCGATGTCTGCTGTTCATGCGCGTTTTAGTCTGGAGCCGTGCTGGATAAGTTTACCTCTAAGGACACATTTGAGGGCTTCCCATTTCATAAGTGGGTTGGTGTCATGATGGACATGGTCTGAGACAAAGTGCTTAATGGTTTGTGTGATGTCCTGGGTGCATACCAAGTCCGAGAGCAAGTTGTCGTTTAATCTTCATGTGGCTCTCTTTTTTTGTATACTTCCTAAGCCCATATGTATGGGGGCATGGTCAGATCATAGGGTGAGGCCTGTGAAAGCGCTGGGGGAAAAGTCTAGTAAGGATTGGGAGATAAAGATGTAGTCTAGTCTGCTGTAGTTGGAGTGTGCCGGTGAGTAATATGTGAAATCTTTAGTGGTGGGGTGTAGCATCCTCCACACGTCCACTAGAGATAAGTCTGAAAGGATTGTGCGTATTTTGGTCAGGGAAGCCGGGGAAATTGAGGACTTACCCATTGAGGTGTCAAGGCGTGGTATCAAGGCGGCGTTGAGGTCTCCTCCCAGGATCATGTTGGTCGTGCTAAATCTTTTCAAACAATTCGACACTGCAGAGAGGAATTTCAGTTGATCCTGGTTTGGAGAGTAAACATTGATTATAGTATAGATCATATTCATGTATGAAAGTTTTAGAAAAACATATCTCCCTAGTGGATCAATGAGGGTGTCTAGCACATCTGGTGTGAACGAAACATGAAATGCGATAGAAACCCCTTTGGATTTCGCTGAGGGGTTGGTACTATGAAACCAGGTGGGATATTGTTTATGGAGCAGATGCGGAATCGTGTCAGACCTAAAATGAGTTTCCTGGAGGAGTAAAATTTGGGTACGGATTTTGTGAAAGTGGTATAGTATCTGCCTCCTTTTCTCTGGGGTGTTAAAGCCCCTACAATTTAAAGAAGAGACTTTCAAGGGGGTCTGTGCTGCCATGGGGAAGGGGATTTAGGATTTAGATATAATTTGACATGGGAGAGGCTCGCTGTCTCGGGATGGGTGAGGGAAGGGTAACCAGAGGTATCAGAGCAACCTCCAGTGGTGTTGAGTGGTAGGATAAATGTCAGTAAAGAAAAAGAAAGAAAAACAGGCAGAGAAAGAAGAAAGAAAAACCTAGGCCTCAGAGGCTGCATAAAGAACATTGTGTGTTCAGCTAATACCACTACGGGCGCTGAAACCCCTATGTGGGGGGTAGTGGTCAGTCCACAGAGGGGCCCGCATACTGAACACAATTTTGCAACTTTGTAAAACTGATTGATCATTTTTTATTATTATTCCAGCTTTGACTATTCATATTGATTGAAACAACTAGTGCAGTGTGTGCAGGGGCATTTTTGTTTGTTTTTCTTGTATGCAATTACAATAAGACTCATGGAGCAATTATATATGATATATTATCTCTTTTTTTTTCTTTTTTTACAAAAGTGGAGTTACCCTTTAAGCATTAGCCCACAAATCTAAGCATGTCATTTAGATGCAAGCACATACCATACCCAGATGGGACTTTCTTCTTGGAGTAATGCCAAAACCGTGGCTAAAATGTGAAAATGTAAATGCTCTATAGGGGTATATAGATGTGTGAGCTGCAATGACTGTGTATTAATGCATTTTGCTCTAGCTCTCAAATAATAAATTATAATGTCTCATTGTAGAATTTTGTGTGTGTGTGATATTATTATGCATTGTTAGAAAGTGAAACACATTTTTGTTCTTCTACTATAAATGAAGAGCTGTCAATCAGCAGCACCTCTTTATAAAACAGCTATGAAATGATATGTAGCTATGTGTCACAATAACTCAGCATTGATGGCTCTTAACATTTTTTTTTTATGAACATGAGTTTTGACTGATGTATTGAAATAATGTAAACACCAGCAGAAGTAAAGTATTATAGAGAATCCCATATTTAAAAAAAACACACATAATTAGTTTATCAAATTTGGAAAGCTAGTAAAATACAAGTTATTGCAATGCTGAGTATAATTATTTACTCCATTGCTTCAAGAGTGATTATAGTTAAACATGTATAAGTAAAAAAAAAAGCCAATTTTGCATACATCCAGATGAGCATCATTGATCCTACTGATGCTTTCATGTACATCACTTCAATGAGGATTAACATGCTGGGGACATATGTGCATTCCTTTTGGTTGCTTTATAAAAAAATAAAATAAATGTAATGTCACCTACTTAAGTAAATGTAGCAACTTTGTATGTCACCTCAGCTCTAATGATGTGCATCAGTGAGTTGTGCAAGATGCATATGGAAAATAATGACTGATTACAGTTAAACATGTATAAGCAAAAAAAAGTCCATGTTTGCATACATCCAGATGAGCATCATTGATCCTACTGATGCTTTCATGTACATCACTTCAATTAAGCTTAACATGCTGGGGACATATGTGCATTCCTTTTGGTTGCTTTATAAAAAAATAAAATAAATGTAATGTCACCTACTTAAGTAAATGTAGAAACTGTGTATATCACCTCAGCTCTAATGATGTGCATCAGTGGGTTGTGCAAAATGCATATGGAAAATAATGACTGGCCAGAAGTCTTTAATGATTTATTTACTTCAAGCTACAACAAGGCCTTTATGTATAGTATAGTATAGTGAAAGGCAGTCATGGGACCTATGGAAATGTATTTAAGTGCCAAAAATCATGAGTTAGTGGTTGAAAGATCCAGCTGTTGAAAAATAGTTCTTTAGAACACTGGTTGTATAAAAGTTTTCAATTGTATCTGCTGTGAAATTTGCCAGCTCTGCAGTCTTAGTACTCTTCTAATGCCCTGTACACACGATCGGACATTGATCGGACATTCCGACAACAAAATCCATGGATTTTTTCTGACGGATGTTGGCTCAAACTTGTCTTGCATACACACGGTCACACAAAGTTGTTGGAAAATCCAATTGTTCTAAACGCGGTGACATAAAACACGTACGTCAGGACTATAAACGGGGCAGTAGCCAATAGCTTTCATCTCTAAATGTATTCTGAGCATGCGTGGCACTTTGTGCATCGGATTTGTGTACACACGATCGGAATTTCCGACAACGGATTTTGTAGTCAGAAAATGTTATAGCAAGCTCTCAAACTTTGTGTGTCGGAAATTCCGATGGAAAATGTGTGATAGAGCCCGCACACGGTCGGAATTTCTGACAACAAGGTCCTATCACACATTTTCCGACCATGTGTACAGGGTATTATAATGGAAAAACAATATCAGTTGGCTGGGAAAATCTGTGCCAAGTCAGAGAGCCTAAAGCCAGTTACACACCGGCTGAATGTCGGGAGACTTTTACCGGTTAAAAAAAAAACGTCCGACATTCAGCCCATGTGTATGTCGGTCTATCCGACGGAAGCCAACCGTTTGACCATCTTATGTCGGACGAGCATGCTGGGAAACCAACAGCCGACCGACTCCAGATTAGAGCTCTCAGCCAATGGCAAGAGGGCTGATCGGAGTGTTCTGACAGGGGTGCCGCCCCCCTATCAGAACACAATAGCTCAGTGGGGGAGATCACTGTACTTACTTTGCATAGTAAGCACAGTGGCTCTGACCGGAGCAGAAAGTTTTTTTTCATTCATTCCGCTGGGTTGAACGGGAAAAAAACAATAGTGTGTACCAGGCATAAAGCTGGCCATATACTAAGGAATTTCATTAGAATTCATTTTTTGAGCCCTGATGAAGGTGGCATTTTTGGACCCCAAATATGTATTGGATACTCTTTTGATTGTCTCCCTGACCTTTAATGGAATAACATTATATCTAGATATTCTAGCAGTGGTAAAGCAATTTAATTTACTTGTTTTTTTTTACAATACACAACATGGCAGCAAGACCCTAGAGATCCTTTGAGGTGTTGAAGCTGTCTGCCCAAGAACCAGATCACCTGCATCAACATTAATGCCTTAAAGCGGAGGTCCCGCGACCATTCAGTTTTTTTTTTTTGTAGTCATTCAGACACTTTCACAATCATAAAGTAATACTCACTGTTTGGGTGTTTTAAATCTGCTGCTGTCCATTTTCTTTGTAAGAAGTAGTTATAAAAAGTGATCCTGGCCGATCCCATCTTGCCTTGATTTCCAGGATCCGGTGAATGCTGAGCTCCCAGCATTCACCGCTCTTTCCCGTGCATGCTCAGTGTTTACGGCGAGTAGCGTCGTAAACTTCCGGGTTGCCATCACAACGGGCATCATCGTCAAAAGTTCCTGCCCCGTTGTGATTGCAACCTCTTTCAAAATCCCGCAAGAACTCACGGCAGGCCTCTGCAATGACTCCTGGGAACAATGACACGAGCTCCCAGGAGACAGTGCAGCACACAGGAAATGACGGAATACCCGTAAAATACCCACCCATATCCGCAGTGGACACATACAGGAAGCAGAAATGAACATGAGAAAAACACAAGTACACTATAAAAAAAAAAAAGTTCAGTTTATAACTGAATACATTGCTGTAATGTGATTGATCAAAAGTTGTAAAATAGGGTGGACCTCCGCTTTAAGATAAGATAGCAATACCAATAACATAGTCTAGCACTATTTTCCACTTTCCTTAATCATTATATTTTAGGTAGTGTAAATATTGTCAGTCCCCCATTATCCTGTGTATTTAATAAATTGTATTTTATTACTGCAGAAAATACCTATTATTTTACTAAGGGACAGATATTTTCTGGATTACAGCATTCCAGTACTCCTTTAGATTTAAAACGGTTTTACCTACATTTTGTTTGGCTTTACAGAGCTGTCATACTGACATATGGACACTTGGACAAGATAATACAGCAAATAAATCAGTCAAGCTGTCAGGAAGAAGAGCACTGCCAAATTCCTTATCGGTTTTCCCAGAGCCAGGAAACCCAAAATAACTGATACATAGTTATACATGTTTTTCTGCCCTCAAATAAACATTTGAAAGGAGGTATTCTACAATAACTTTAAGGGAAAAAAGATTGACAGTTTTTGCAAAGCAGCCAATGGAAAACTAGCTTTTGGAATACCAAAATAGCCAGACTAATGACATAAGTTTTATGATTGGTTACGCAGGTGTAATGCACTTTTCCTAATGTTTGGCTTCTTTAATAAAAACCTTTTGTATGCAAGCAAATCTGCTAGTTTTTTTTTTGCATGGGCATATGCATGACAGTCTGTATGCACAGTGCTCATATGGTAAGGCAAAACAAGGGCTCCTGCAGGGCGTCCAGCCTTATCAAAACAGTCCCAAACATAGCACAATGTTATTAAATACATGGATGCATTTTACTGCTAGCAGCCAATTTCATTTTCACACTGCATACACAAGAAACATTATCTGAAGGCTCTAAACTCCCTGAAATATAAAATTTACCCATCAAGTACTGGATTTGTTTTTGTAGATATACTTAGATTCATCATTTCATAGCTGATATGTATCTACTGTGATATTCTAGTGTACAGTGCACTGTATGGTCAGCCCATAATAATATTAATTTCAAATTTTATAAACCAGGACAGCGCCATACATAGTGTGTCAGCTTTTATTTTATTCAATGCTGCAATCTATATTTCATGTTTAGACATTAGCTAATTTACTATGTATGAATGATACACCGTGATACCCCATGATAACCCATGTATGACATATAGCAGTATATTCAGTTCTTCAATAGCCCTAAAAAAATAAACCTATATTATATTATATTTTAATGCGAATGGATGTAAAATTTAGTATGTCTGATATGTTTTCACTGTTCCCTGAAACACATTTATAAAGACGCAGTTCTAAAATACTACATACAATATAGCTCACCAAAACACGTCACATATTAAATCCAAAGCAAAATGTATTACATTGCAGCTTACCAGTCATTAGATGTGGTGACTGCATCAGTTTTCTTTGCTTTGGCTTTTTTTCCCCTCTGTTGTCACCTGGTGATATGGCCAGTAACACTCCTCCTGTATTAGTGAAACATAGATCTGAAGGAAAAATCACAGGAGGCACAGCAGATAGCAGCATTGTCAGTCTGGGAGGAAAGTAGTGTTAAATGTATTAGCAGATTTCGATCCACTAACAAACTGTAGCCAAACTCCAGCCCACACTTTATAATCAGTTACAGCAAACCATATTTCTTTTTTTCTTTTGAAAGGTTTTGCATGAATAAAAGAAAGCTGATCACCCCTGCCAGTATTAAGTGGTTTGTCTCATCCATGTAATCTGATACATTCTGCTGTAGAGCCTGAACTTGTGAAAAATAACAGACTTGCTGGCTGGATCACCTGGTGAAAAGCTGAAGAAAATAAACCTAATAAAGGAAACTAATTCAGCCACCACATCTAAAAATTGGTAAACTGCAAAATAATTAATGTTTGCTTTTTAGTTTAATACTGTTTTAATTTTAAATGGCAGGAATAAAAACACAGTTTAATTTTTTTACTAAGTTATGTTTTCTTAAAAAATTCTTTAAAAAAAATTGTAGTTTTTTTTTTTTCTCTAACAATAACAAACATGTTATACTTACCTGTTCTGTGCAGTGGTTTTGCACAGAGCAGCCCAGATCCTCCTCTTCTGGGGTCCCTCTTCGGCTCTCCTGGCCCCTCCCTCCAGTCGAGTGCCCCCACAGCAAGCAGTTTGCTGTGGGGGCACCCGAGCCAAGTCACAGCTCCCTGTGTCCATTCAGACACAGAGCCCCATTTCCGCCCCGCCCCTGTATCTCTCCTGATTGGCTAACTGACTTTGATTGACAGCAACGGGAGCCAATGGCGCCACTGCCGTGTCTTAGCCAATCAGGAGGGAGAGTCTTGGATGGCCGAGGCACTCGTAAATATCGCTGGAGAGAGATGGGGCTCAGGTAAGTATTAGGGGGCGCTGGGGCGGCTGCTGCACACAGAGGTTTTTTTATCATAATGCATAGAATGTATAGGATGAAACACCTTCTGACTTTACAACCCCTTTAAAGTGGTTCTAAAAGCTCAAGGTTTTTTATGTTAATAAATTCTATGCATTAAGGTAAAAATCCTTTTGGGGCGCAGCTCTGCCCCCCCTTAAACTAACCTGAGCCCCATCTCGATCCAGTAATGTGCATGAGAGCAGTGGCTCTCTGGGGTCTCTCTCTCCTCATTTGCTCACTTAGCTGGGATCTCAGCCAGTGAGCCAATGAGGAGAAACCATGGGGCAGGGGGTGAGTTGTGCTTCGTGTGTGAATGGACACATGGAGTGTGGCTCAGAAACGGACCTGCTCCAGTATCCCCATAGCAAAAGGCTTGTTATTGGGGTCACTCAGCAGGAAGAGGATCAGGTCTGCTCTGTGCAAGATCATGTTTGTTAATTATTGTTTTTTTAGTCTTTCCTTTAGAAACATTTTAATAATAATATTATAATGTTATATAATGTTATATAATGTTATAGGCAATATTTCTAGCACATCCTTTCGCTGATCTTCCCTGATTCATCCAAATATAGTTTATCACAGCTTATCACAGATTAGTCCACTTAAAGCTGAATTCCAACTTTTTTTTCACTAGAACTGAATGGAATGATCAATCCCAGCATAGATCATACCTCTGTACCATGTTGCTCTGTTGTCTGCAGATCCCCTGATATTCTGGGTTTAGTTGTGGCTTTGTATCATGTGACACTCTGTATATCCTGCTGATAGACTCTGTCTCTTCCACAGCCCCTTCCTGCAGTAGCTAGAGTCTATAAATTACCTTTTTGTATTCTTTCAGACTCTGAAAATGATGTAACTTCTTTCACAGCTCTGATGGCTAATTAGGATTAAATAATCCTAATTAGCATTCATTTCCACCCCATCACACCTGCAGGAGGAGTACAAACCTCCCAAGCCCTTCCTCACAGATCACAGCAATATTCAAGAAGGAAACACCTTCATACGCAGCTGTTCTGAAAGCTAGCTGTGCTGCTGCTGGGCAGGATTGAATGGATCTCAGTTAGAATTCAATCAGGCCCAATTAAATATGCCAACCGGTGTGAACATGGAGAATCCCACCCCTCAGATCCTACCCTCACAGAGCCCTGTTCCCTGTGAAGGGATTAATTTACATATGAAATACCTTCATAATAACCTCCCATAGCCCTTCCTCTGTAATCTTGCAGTAAGCCAATTGTTCTTTGGCATGCTGCAAGACAGGAATGATACAGGAGGAGGTATGACACATTTACACCTTTCATCACCCACATGAAGGCTCAGAAGCACTTACCATAACCCTAGGACCCACCCGCATCAACTTCCACACTGGTGCATGTGACTCCCATAGCCCAACCTTAAGCTACAAAGGCTCAAAGGATCATGGGACATGTAGTATCGGGACTGGAAAAGGAAGGAAAGGTTCTGGGTACTGATTGGAGGGTTGCTTGGCATGATGGAAGCTGCCTCACCAGATCCAGTAAGTACACTGAATGATTATGTTCTCTTCACTGTAAGTCCTAGTACCTCTTGGATATGTGCTTATAAATACAATAAAAATTTGACAGGGTTGCTAACTTTTCTCAGCACTCCTTAAATCTGTAAAAAAAATGGGCTTTAGAAATACTTTAATGCTTATATGAAATTTTAATGATTGGGTTTAGATATTCCTTTAATGCAGGGATCTGCAAACTACGGCCCTCCAGCTGTTATGCAACTGCACGTCCCATGAGGCATTGTAAAACTCTGACATTCGCAGACATGACTAAGCATGATAGAAATTGTAGTTCCTGAACAACTGGAGGGCCATAATTTGGAGACCCCTGCAATGCGTATTTACTAGTATAAACACCCAAGTTTATTATAGTACAGTATCAGCCATTTGTAATCCCATGCAGTACAGCATTTACACTAGGGAGGCAGTAGCTGTACATATTTAGAGTTATTTTGCATTGCACAGTGTTGTCAATCCAGAAAGTGCTGCTTACCTTCATTGTCCAATAATTGTCAAGTCACAGACAGAGAAGAGGTTGTTGACCAAACTGTATTGGTTAACTGCAAAAAAGAAATGTAAGGTCACTAACTTGGCAATGCTACCTAAAAGGGGTATGAGGCCAGCTGAGCAGAATTACAAATTGTAAATTGTAAAATAGTTTACAAACAGTGTGTCTGCTTTTTAATTGTAAATTTAATGATTTGCCTTGAGTTCAGCATTAATTTATTTCTAGTTGCATGTCATCGCTCATAATTAATTAACTGACTGGAACCCTATGGTTTCTTGATGTTTTCAGAAGATAAGCTGATGAGTGAAATTCTTTCTCTACATTTTTGTGCACTGAAGTTTTGAAACAATACACATCCTCTCGAGATTCAGCTCCTTTTTTTTTTTCTCTAACTAGCGGACTTATCAGTAACTTTACTAGTCTACACAAATACATTCAAAATGTGTCAAAATATACAGCAACTACATAATACTGCAAACTAAACCCTTTATTATTAAAAATCACCTGCATACATGCAACATTACCTTGGCATAGTCTCTCAAGATCTGCCTAAAAGGAGCAATCTAGAGAATTGACATCTGAGTTCTGCAGGTTGACTGAGGCACGCAGAGGGGACAAGTCTATCCTCCCTGATATCAAGGTAATGTTTGGAAGATCACAAGAAGACTGGGATGTGTGAGTGTGGTAGCTTTTTACAGTGGTTGGTTAAATACTGAAAAGCAACAGCTGGTCGTGCCGAGCTGGATGAGCTATATATGTTTGCCTTTTTTATTGTGTCCTCCATAGCCCAGGGTCTTAGTCCAGAATGTAGCTACAGCTCCTGGATGATGTTTAAAAGGTTAGTTCCCCTTTTTAGAAAACATGAAAATGTTAAAGAAAACTGTACACCTTCCCCATTCCCCCAATCTGCTGTACTTACCTCCATGGGTATTTAACTCTTTGTGCCCACGCAGCCGGTTTAGTGGTCTGAGGATTTGAAATCTCTGCTCTTCTCTCCCTTCTTTCTGTGGGGCTTCCAGGATGGATCAGAGCAATTCTAATCGGTCAGTGCCAGAACAGAAAATTAATCTGAGTAAAAGATGATCCGCACTCCGGTGATTGCTCTTAAAAAGTGTAATATTTATTGACAAGCCACAGTGACCAAACGCAAATGAGAACAGTTGACGCGTTTAAGCCTATAAGGCCTTAGTCATAACCAAAGAAAATTAATCTGATCTTTCCCAGAAGCCCTGCAGAAATAAGGGATAGAAGCAAGGGGATTTCAAATCCCTGGCCACAACACCGACTCCATTGGCACTGACAGCTCCTCATCCACTGAGGCATCTACAGCAGAGACTGGGGGGGGGGGGGGTGCAAGGTGTCAATTCACCTATTTATTTTTTCTAAACAAATGAAATTGTGAACATACACATTAAGCAAAAATTGCAATAGCCTTCTATTAGGTGTACAGTAATATTTTGAAAAGTAAGCCCTGCAATTAACCAGAAAAATATGTCTGATTCTAGGCCCTCCTATGAGTGTAAGAAAAGTTTAATATAATTTTCCATAAAAGCAGTTTTTTTCCATTAACCAGTGGCCAATGTACAAAAGAAGATCAATATAACTTACCCATGTTGAGGAGGGTGACCTCTAGCTTTACTCTCTTGAGGATCTATAGCATCAGATGGTGTGTTGGGTGCCAGTTCTTCCACTGGGCATTGTAATTGCACTGACTGTGCCATGTACTAATGTTGTGGCTGGTGGGTGTGATCACAGCATGCAGAGGGAACAAGGCATCTGACACACCTAAAAGTGTGCTGATTGCAGAAGATTTTTAGAACATCATACCTTTTCAAGTTAGTGAAGATAGGAGTCAACATCAACACCCTCAAGATGGGTAAGTATTCTTGATCCTATTTTGTAGGGTGTACCTAAAGTGGTTCTAAAAGCAGAAGTTTTTTTTATCTTAATGCATTCTATGCATTAAGATAAAAAAACCTTAGTGTGCAGCAGCCACCCTCAGCCCCCCTATTACTTACTTGAGCCCCATCTCAATCCAGCGATGTTGCATGAGAGCTTCGGCTGTCTGGGACTCTCCCTCCTGATTGGCTGAGGCACAGCAGTGGGTGCCATTGACTCACACTGCTGTCAATCAAAGTAAGTGAGCCAATGAAGAGAGAGAAAGGGGGGCAGGGCCAAGCCGCGGCTCCATGATTTAATGAACAGCTGCTTGCTGTGGGGGCACTCGGCAGGAGGGAGAGGCCAGGAATGCCGGTGAGGGACCCAAGAAGAGGAGAATCTGGGCTGCTCTGTGCAAAACCATTGCACAAAGCAGGTAAGTATGACATGTCTGTTATTTTTAAGCAAACAAAAAAAAATGAGACTTTAATACTTTAAAAGGTAAATTTAATTTTCTAATATACAGTGACAGAAACATTTTTTCCAAAGAGATCTCACTTGCTTTAAAGACTACCTAGCATCAGATATATTCTCCTGGTTAAATGCAATACTTATTCTGGTGTTACATAAACCCATTCAACAATATTGTCCTGGTTTTAGAAGTTTAGGTGGGACTCCTAATGTGCAAATTGAGTATATGCCATCAATAGACAATCAAAATAATTATAAAACCTTTGTCTGCCCCCTGTTAAAGTTACAGGTCATGTGGAGTCACTGTTCCTATTCCCACTTTAGATGGCAATGACATTTTCAGGATTTTTTCTGCAGTTACATTACTGGGTGACACATAAACAGAAATGTTTTTTTTTCAGAGTTTCTGCAAACTCTGAATAGTGCTTAACCCTATTAAAGTCTTTAGGAGCTGAATATTGTAATTATTTTAAGGCTAATTTACAAGCTTTGTTAAACAAGGAGTATGGGGAGGAGGGCACTTCCATGTTGGGATGTTACAAACTCTGCATTTAAGGTATATTTCCAGATTCTTCTGTTCCCAGATACACAGATCATTTAGTCATTGTGTATCCTTCAAGTTATTGCAGAACTGACATGCTCTGTTTCCCATATTATACTGAAAGAATTAGAATTGCAACAATAGACTAATTTACATTTTTCATCAAATGTATTACATAATTGATTGCTGTTGTTACTTTTACTAAATGGTCAGTTAGTTGTTTAGAAGATGACCCATGGTGTGTCTTTTTATCAACACATTTGTAGGAACGCAGTAATTCCAAACAGTTTTGTTGTGCTTATGTTTCTAATTAATGCAACTGAAACTTAGTACTTCCTAATCCATAACTTTGGTAGACTTCAGCAATATATGTGCAGGAGAGCCAGGTGCAATTCTTCTTTCAAACAGTGGTTCTCATGGGCAAGTGTAGCTGCAAAGAGTGTGTGTAGAAAAGCTCAGCTTCCCCAGAGCTCTGCAGGGTCTCATTAAATTTGTTCATCACAAGGCATACATTCAGTGCCATGCATTCTTATAGGGAGAAGCTGACAATGTAGATTACCATTTTACATACATTTCTTTTTTATTTGGCATATTTTGTAAAGAATAGAAGGTGCTTCTCCTCTGATCATGTCCTCAGACACATACAGGACTCCCCTTTGAGTCTCCATAATGTTTTTTAAAGGTCATGTTTTTAATTCATAATTGATGTTATGTAGATCTGTAGGGGTGGCATTACAAAAGATGTGGCCACAGCTACCACTGAGTGCTGGTCATGTACTAGCAGTACAAAAGCCCATTCATGTCTTTTGAATTTTTGAAATATTTCCAGTGGAAACGACATCAAGATAACAATATGAAACATAACATATACAAACTATAATAGAAAACAAACGTGTTAAATCTTTGCTATTTCAGACACCTGAAATGTGTTGATTATAAAATAAATATGGTCGAAAGAAGTCATTTGAATGCTTTTGTTGAAAGAATCAGCTGTGTAATAATGGGTTACAAAGCTTATTTGTATAGTACCTACAATGGTAGAGAGCCTGTGTTAAAAATTACTGTTTTTAAAGTGAAGACTTAAGCTGGCCATACAATATACAATTTTGTTATTCAATGTCCTGTAGTTTTACCTTCAACTATATAGTGCAAAGGCCTACTTGATTGCATACACATTGAAAGTGTTTAGGTTTGAACTCATAAAACATGGTTTAATAAATCTTAAAGAAAGTTGTATAATGTATGGCCAGCGTCAATTGCAGTCAAAGAAACCAAAAAAGTACATACAGTATCTCCTTCTCCCAGTATACTACAAAAACAGGGACTCCACTTTCATTTTAAAGATTTTACCCTTTCAAACTGTTTTCTTGGAATAACTTAAACATACTTTTAAAAATGTATGTATATATTCTATCTTAGAAGATGTGGAATGTTTTGATAGCAGATGATCCCTAGAAAATAAATAGATACAATAAAAAATAATGTAATTTAGGTAAATACTTATACCAGCCATAGATGGTTTTAATCTTGGCTGGTTCAGCAGGTACTGGCTGAACCATATATGGGCAGGCTGAATATACCCAAGTTGATTGATCGATCAACTTGAGTACAACCATCCCGTCGGATTTTGCATGTGATTATTGCTAGCAGCTATTATAGCTGCTAGCAGTATTTACTGTGTTTTCACAGCAGAGAGGGCTTCCCCACCCTCCCACCAGGAGAACACAATGGCTCGGCAGGAGGGATTCTCTGTGGTTGCAGGAAAGAAAATCGCTCCATTTATGGCTGGCCTAAGGCCATATGTTAAACTTAAGAATTTGTAGCAGTGTTTTGTAGGAGGAACACAATCTCTCTACTTGGAATTTTTGCTCTGAAATTGCTCTGAATCTTTTTTTCTGAAATTCCAAATTATTTGTAGCTCAATCAATGAGTGTTTGAGATTTGCAGCATTTGGAATATCTACAGATTTGCCAACTTCAGTAGCTGCTTATTATATCCAATGCAACCACAGATGGCTTTGACACACTAGTGATTTGTAACTGCTTAGATAAGCATTATAGGCAGCTACAGCAGCAACTTTGTAGATAATTATACATTTCTAGAAATACTAAGTAGGAAGGTTTACAAAATCAATGCTTCAAAGTAGTTTCTGTGACATGGCCCCTAGTGTTCTCATATTTTATGTACAGATTAACACACTTGCAGAATGACTGTTTTATGAAAAAGAATGCCCATCTAGGACTTGTATTATAGACTTGCACAGATAAAGAAGAACGGTGGAGCAAAATCGTTGTGCATTGTTACTAAATCAGGAATACAGATTATATATAGAATGAACAAACATGGCTGCTCCTGGTATTATTTGAACTATATACTGTAAGTTTTGATAAGTCTATTTACTTGATTCTGACTCTGGGCAAAAATCTATCTTCCCTGTACCAGGAGGGACATGTACAGTATATCCCACACAACCAAAAATTTCCCAGCACACTTATGAACAAGTCTGCACAAAAAAAAAACAAAAACAAAAAAAAAAAACTGACCCTGTCTAAAAATTCATATTAAAAACAGAGGGTTTTAGATGCACACTTTTGCAAATATATGCGGAAGCCACAGTGCTTTTGCCAAGGCTTCTCTGTATACTGTGGGCCTAGATCTATATTTTTAAGAGTCTCCAAGTTGAAAGAATATATAGCAGTGGGTAAATTAAGGGCAGGTTTGCCTGGAAGGCTCTTTAAAGGCCTCCTCTTTAAAGCATAAGGACACACTGAATGCCCAGCAAGAGCACAATGGCAGTTGAAGGCATCTGATGTGTCCCCACGCCAAATCCATGTACATGTAAAGTATACCTAGTAAAACCTTTAGCTCCATTTACTTCTCAGGAGCCTCAGTCTTGGCAGATTACTCTGAGACTCTTTATTTAGAGGCTCTTCACTTACTATAAGTTTCCTGTCAAGGGGACAGGATACTATTGGGTGCTCTATTGCAGTGGTTCTCAACCTCAGTCCTCAAGTACCCCCAATGGGCCATATTTTCAGGTTTTCCTTCACTTTGCACAGCTGTTTTAAATCAATATCAAGAGAAGGGAAGTTCCCAAAAAATGGCCAGTTGGGGTACTTAAGGACTGAGGTTGAGAACCACTGCCCTATTGTCCCCAGAGTTGCCAGTCCCTTCACTGCCCCTGTGTAGTTCAGCAGCTGTTTTATTGAGCTTCAAAGTGGGAGGTACAACTCATTCACAACTCACAGTGTGCTCAGTTCACTAAAGAATATTGCATGCAATATTTGGGTCACTTTCTTCGAATATTGCATGCAATATTGAAAATATCAATTCACTATCCCTTAATGCAGTATTTAACTCAAAAAACAAAAAAGTTCGGTAGATACTGTGTAAAACTCAGTTAAAGTCAATTCACTAAAGAAAATAAATAAATAAATGCACATGTTAAATAGGTAGTGGTCCAAGTATGCGATATTTAAAGAATGTATGAAATTTGTTTCAGAAGAGGTGCCACACTCCAATGGGCAGGGCGTGGAAGTGTTTAATAAAGCCCGCTGGATATGACGTCATGCAAAAAAAACAAAAAAAAAAACAATTGCTTTCATGAAATAAATACCACAATTTTTGAAGGAATATGCCTTATTTTACAACCATTTTTTGACAAGACATTTTTTGACAAAACATTTTTGGAAAAACACTATATGCTATTTTACTGCTAATCTTAGCCACTTGCCTACTGGGCATTTTCACTCCCTTCCTGCCCAAGCTAATTTTCAGCTTTCAGCGCTGTCGCACCTTAAATGACAATTGCGCGGTCATGCAACGCTGTACCCAAACAACATTTTTATCATTTTTTTAGACAGATAGAGCTTTCTTTTGTGTTTTTTATTTTTTGCTAAACAAACAAAAAAAAGATGAAAATTTTGAAAAAAATAATGTTTTTCTTAGTTTTTGTTATAAAATTATGTAAATAAGTAATTTTTCTCCTTCACTAGTGTGCGCTGATGAGGCTGCACTGACGGGCACTGATAGGCTGTACTGATGGTTACTGATGAGGCTGCACTGATGGGCACTGATGAGGCGGCACTGATGGGCACTGATAAGCAGGACTGATGGGCACGGATGAGGCAGCACTGATGGGCACTGATTTGGAGGCACAAATATGCAGCACTGATGGGCACTGATAGGCAGCACTGATGGGCACTGATGGCCGGGACTGATGGACACTGGTAGGCAGCACTTATGGACACTGATAAGCGGCACAGATTGGCAGCAATGATAGGCACTGATAGGTGGCATTGATAGACACTAATAAGCGGCACTGATGGGCACGCATGTATAGCAAGAATGGGAGGACGCCATATGACGTCCTCCCAGAATGAGAATGCTCTTGCCCGTCCGTCATTTTATTATACAGCAGGCAGGAAGCATTTAAAGGGTTAAATGCCGTTTTGTTAATTGAGCCCAGAGTGTTATTAAGACTATCATTGAAAGAGCAATTTATCCAAGCTCAAAATACTTATAGTTTCACAGGTCTTGCAGAATAAAATGTTCACCACACTGCAGGTTATTTTTTTATCACACATGTCCTAACAATTCACACCAGAACTAATAGATTTTAACCCTGGTTCACACTGATATGTCAAATCGCATGTCAAATCGGCGGCAATTGGCGTCAATGGCACTGTCCTAATCGGTGCAACGCCGTATCTGCGGTGCTGCACCGATTTCAAAAGGTAGTTTCTGTACTACTTTTTGCGATTTCAGGCTGCGATTTACATTGACATCTGTGCAGAGTTCAGCTGAACTTGCACGGCTTCATTCTCGCAGCTCAGTGTGAACATGGGCTAAAGGGCAACTTTGGGTTTGGCCTAAAAATAATATAACATATTGTAGATAAATGTTACCCAAGTTATTATTAAATTTAAATTTATTAACTTCTACCTTTATAAAAAATAACAATCTATTGTTACTATGATTTTCTAAAACATCCAAAATACTGAAATGTTGCTTCCTTGCAGTATGACAAACAGAGGCTGTTCTTTACACCATTTTTTAAATTTCCACACACACACAATTTTCTGTCATTGACTTACTGTTTTTTATAGAAGTCTGCACAGAAGTTTTATTTTTGCTAAGACTTCATGGCTAAAGGGATACAATCAGTGTTACATTTCTTAGTACATCACCAAGATTGTTTAAGTAGTGAAAATTAAGCCAGATCCTTTCATATCTTGATACATGGTCAATGACATTGTAAGGCAAACATCAGGTTGCTCAGAACAGAGAAATGTATTCATATACAATATTATTTTCTTAGGCATTCACAATATGTCTAGTTATCCTGAAGGGGTTGCTTTTCTTCTTAAAAAAAAGTGAAGTGACACTTTAAAAGAGCAAAATACCATTGTGCTAAAGGAAACCAAGAAGGACAGACATGTGGGAAAGAAACAAATGAATGTATAGCTTCATTACATTGCTGCACAAGAATGTAGAGTGATGAGACCTCAAGCTTTAGTATCTCTGAAAGGTATCACAAATCTATAGGATATAAGATATTGTAAAGTGGAGAAAATAATTGGAATCTGTAAGCTAGCAGCATGTGACCTATGGTTTTTATTTTCTACAACTTCAAATCCATCTCCCTGAGTTTTGTTTCAGAAAC
Organism: Aquarana catesbeiana; assembly: GCF_042186555.1. Lineage (NCBI taxonomy): Eukaryota > Metazoa > Chordata > Amphibia > Anura > Ranidae > Aquarana > Aquarana catesbeiana. The sequence continues at coordinate 188,618,299 of NC_133328.1, read as the reverse complement.
AGCAAACTCTTGTCAGGCATGTATGTGGAATTACATAACTTTTAGGCTGTAAATATTCAGTAGATAAGGTTTACTTTTTATCCACATGCCATATTGATTATTAGTTTTCATCCATGATTTGACTGAAGTCTCACAGATCTTAAGGGAGCTAAAAGGCTGCTAAAGCACTTTATCTATTTCTTCATGACCATTCCTTAAGGCTTATCATAAAGCTTTGAAGCTCCTAAAGCAATATTTATTCCTGAAACAAGGTGTGAAATGCAAATACTGGCTACATGATTGGCAGCATAAAAAATACTCCTATATAACATTTTAGATCTTTATGGGCAAGGGGGCATGGCCTCAGCATGGCGGCATAAAGACGCTTTGTCTCAGAGCTTCTGGCCAGCAGCTCCCTTGCAACCTACCACCGACACCTTACCGCACATTGCTGGTACATACTGGTACCTTGGATGTCCAGAAGACCAGAGCACCAACCCACCCATACTGACAGCTGCATGGATCTCTACCTAAAGCCGCAAAAGCCATCTGCATCCACCTCAGCGATCTCCAAGATAGCGCTGGCCTGCCATGCCGCTGCAGGTACAGAGGGAGATGTGACTGCTCATGAAGCTTCCCTGCAGCAGGGAGATGATTACACCATGCCACCCTACTCTCGTATCAGTGACCTTTCTCCCTGCCTTCCCAGATCCCTGGCAGTGATATTATACTTTTCACAAAAATTGTAGCCTCCAGGCTGAATGGCTTACTGCAACACTTGGTTGCGACAGATCAGGTTGCCTTCTTCCAGACGCGGGAGGCAAGATACAACACTATCCGGACATTGAATGTCATAGAGAAAGCAAAAAGATACTGCATCCCTCTTCTATTCCTGTCTACTGACACTGAAAAAGCATTCAACATGGTAGACTGGGTGTTTTTCTTCAGGAGACACTCCGTACAATCGGGATGCCTAGGTCTGTCCTGGCTTGGATCTCAGCGTTATACACAAACCCTATGGCTACAGTTCGAGTGAATGGACTAGAATCTGCAGCGTTTACAATTTCAAATGGCACCAGACGGGGCTGTCCCCTTTCTCCACTGCTATTTGTCCTTTCCCTAGAGCCTTTTCTTTGCCATATAAAAGATAACCCTAATATTAGTGGTGTTCAAACAGGCCAATGCCAGCACAAAGTAGCAGCATATACAGATGACCTTCTATTTTTTTATTACTAAACCCTTAACCTCTTTGCCCTCACTGCTACAAGAGTTGAAACGGTATGGCACTCTTTCCAAATTTATGGTTAACCTCCAAAGGTCGAAGGCGCTGAATGTCTCTCTATCGGACCACATTCTGAAGGGTCTACGCCACTTTTTTCCATTTAAATGAGCCACTGGTTCAATTCAATATTTGGGAACCAGAATTCCGGCAAATTTGAATGATGTTTTCCTCCTGAATTTTCAGCGTTTCCTGTCAAAGCTCACTTCAGATCTGAAGAACTGGGACTCCCTTGCGCTAACTTGGTTTGTCTGATGCAACATACTGAAGATGAATGCGATGCCAAGACTCTTGTATCTGTTACAAGAGCTGCCGGTTAAAATACCCCAGACTTTTTTCCATGCTGTACGTTCAGCCTTTACCAAGCTTCTTTGGTGTGGTAAACACTTACGTATTGGCAGGGCATTGCTGTTGAGGCTGAAGCTCAGGGGAGTAATTGGCTTCCCAGACCCTGCCCTATACTAAACAGCGACACACATGACGTGGGTAGTTGATTGGTTCCGCTATGGGGACTAGAAGCTTTGGGTAGCACTAGAACAGGAGGTTGCCTGTGCTCCACTGGCCGGCCTACCCTGAGCAGGCAAGCAATCGACTTCCCACTTGAACACTCACCCGCTAGTTGGCCCCACTCTTTATGATATGGAAAGGTTCTGTTGGTTATCCTTCTTGATTAGTTTTTCTTCCCCCATGACACCAATTGTTGGACATCTGGGATTCCCTCTCGAATCCAGCTTTTACCTTGCAGGCTCCGAAAGGGCTCTTACGTGCCTCCCACTTTCTTCGGCCCACAGACTGGGCCCCTACTAAGACCATAGTAACGGGTCAAACACCTGTTGCACTGGACCTATGGAGAGCTATACAGCTCTCTCATTTCCTTAGCTTCATGCCCAAACATGCGCTCTACCACCAGCAGCTCCACCCATTTAAAGAAATGTGTTTGAGTGATGGCCCAATCCATAGATCCCTTTCTACATCGTACAGAATTTTGTTGGACCTTCACGCCACTACTGACCCTCCTTTCTTGGGAAAGTGGGAAAGAGACTTACAAACCACATTTACTGAACCACAAAAGGACTGTATACTTTTCTTTGCGCAAAAGTCTTCGCTCTGTAGTAAATATCAGGAAATTAACCACAAGATGGTACCGCACCCAATCACTTTTGGCTAAATTATTTCCCAATCAGTCTGAATGTTGTTGGCGCTGTGACCTTTTCCGCTTCTCAGATTAATACCCCCACTATACATAACTTAGCTCTGAGTGTCAAGGGATTCAGATTTAAACCTGATGCCCTTCAGCTTGATGAAAACAGACGTCCCTTAACCCCTAGGTGGAACTTCCCTCTCCCCTATCTCCCATCATACCCCCCACCCCCCTCCTTTTTCTTTCTTTCTTTCGTCTCTCTTCTCTCTCTCTCCTCTTTTCTATTATAACTCAAAAATGTGGTATGTCTTGACCCTAATGGGAACCCCACATTACACTTCCCTCATGTTCTCTATCTGTTTTTCAAGAACATAGGGATCCCTCCCTATGGCAGTGTGGGAGAGTGTGTGACCTGCCTAAGAGGAACCTTAGAGTTCTGTTTCATAAATACCAGGACTGCCTAATTATTTACGGATTTATCCTCTGGTAATCACCTGATGTGACCCTATCGTGGGTAGGACGCATCCAGATACTGGTCGCCTACATGTTATCTGTATTGAAAACTTATTCTATGAAGTTATCTTTTCATTGTGTATGTCGCATACCACTAAATAAACAATACAAAAAGTTTAAAAAAAAAGATCCTTAAGGGCAAACCTGCTTATTATACTAAAATTACACAGCAGACTATTTAAGCATAAAAATTCAGATATTGAAAATGTTCATAAAAAATGACTAAATCCATGTTTTACATTCCATTCCACTCAACTATTTTTTTATTTATCATATACGATCTTAGACTATATATGATTATGGTATCAGTGATGTCATAGGTAACTCCAGGAAGTACTCTCACCACACCTACAGTGATTTTCACTATTTATTATCAATGTTAAAAACAAAATTAAATGTATATATTTTAATTATTTTAGGTATTATACAACTTAATGTGCATACTGATATGCACACCTTTAAACTTATGTTTTACATTTCTCATCCCACTTTTCTGTGGTGTGTGTCTTAAATTCAATAGCTCAAGCTAAAATTTACATACACACTTATATTTATATTAATATAGTGCCACACAGCTTTATAGCACACCCAAAAAAAAAAGATTTTGTACAAAGTTGGAAATGTTTTTTTTAAAAATGAACCTGTGTGCAGGAAATTATGTTTAATTACTTCAGCTGCAGAAGATTTTACCCAATTCATGACCAGGCCATTTTTTTTGCTATTCGGCACTGCAACCGATTGAGCAGCCATGCAACGTTGTATCCAAACAAAATTTATATAATTTTTTTTCACACAAATAGAGTTTTTTTAGAGGGTTTTTTTTTTTTTGCTATATAAGCAAAAAAAGGCCGAAAATTTTGAAGAAAACAAAACAATATTTTTTGCTTTCTGTTATAAAACATATCCAATAAAAAACTGTAAAAAAAAATCTAATTTCTCCATAAATTTTGGATAAAATGTATTCTGCTACATGTTTTTGATTAAAAATTCAATATATTGATTAGTTTGCGTGAAATAGCGTCTACAAGCTATGGTATATACAGTATACATATATTTAATTTTTTTATACTACTAATGGAGGTGATCATGACTTGTAACGGGGCTGTGATAGTGCAGCGGGCAATCTGACACTATCTGATGCTGAGAGGAACTGATTAACTGCTAGTGACATTAATACAGTGATCAGTGCTAATACTATACACTGTCACTGTACTACTGACACTGGCTGGGAAGGGGATAACATCTAGGGCAATCAAGGGGTTAAATATGTACTTAACTATGTGTAATGTGTGTACAGTGTGCTGCTTTTACTTACTGTAAAATACTGGATGAACCCTCTGCACGCTGCTACACCCTTTGAAGCTAATTTTGCAGTACAAAATAGGGATATTTAGTTCACACATAACAAGCTATTGGGATCTGAGCACAGGTATATCTTGTAGATTTTACTAACTGATCTATTTTCATCTTCAACACAGCTGATCAGCAGGTCCTGGCCATGAATCATTGGCCGGGACTTGCTGACAGGCTCCCACTGTGTGCAATCACAGCGGGTGTCAGGCGGGGGGGGTGCATACTCACTCCCTAAACTCGAAAGTAGGCAACGATGTATGGGTGTGTTGCTTTGCCTACTGCGCCTATTGTCTGCAGTACATTGTGCGTGGGCAGTCACTAGGTGGATAATATAACTCACATCCATATAATAGTGATAACCTCATTTGGCTTGTTATTTCACACACACTATGAGGGAGATTTACTAAACTGGTGCACACAGACTATGGTGCAGCTGGGCGTATTAATAAATGTGTTTCTTGGTTTTGTTGTCAAAGCTTAATTGAACAAGCTGAAGTTAGAAGCTCATTGGTTACTATGCACAATTGCACCAGATTCTGTGTGAACCATTTTTTGTAAATCGCCCCCTGTGCATACAAACAAAGCAACAATAAAAATAAATCAACCTAATTGCATAACCATCCAATGTGTTTGTTTATTAAGAGTGCCAGTGAATGATTCAAAGGCTGTGAACCCCATCTGCTCCACCACCTGTCACCTTATGCTCTTACCTGGAAATATTGACCTATGTGGAAAAATATATCTCAGTGTGCCTTTCTCCTTTAAGGGTAAACACCTCCTGGACACCACCAGATCTGTCACCATGACTCCGCCTTATATGGTTGCTTAGGCCAGCTAAGGACATCAGCAGAAAACTCCACCACGTGGCTCAAAAGCATTATCACACATTCCACTTATTACACCACTTTTTATTAAAAAGTAATACAATTATACTCACATGATACAGTGCACAATAGACTGGTTCACCACAGGGTAGACTGCCTTAAAAATATGTTGCCTCCTTCTGATCGGCAGGTTAAAACACAAGTCAATTCACCCACTTTTGCATTTCGTCACTCATCACGTGACTTCCACAAGGGTAAACTTTTACACTTTTCCATACCCTACAGTAGGGAAAATTCAGTCTCAGTCATTCTTTTAGCAACATTGGATGTTTCACAAATCATTCATGTCATCTACTAGATAGAAACTCATGGCACAGAAAGCTGCAACTTGACTATGCTAATGGAAATCTGAAAGTCATCATAGACTTCACAGAACTGTCAGCATTTAAGCACTGGTATGGCTCATCTAAAAAAAAAAAAAAAACAGTCTCACAGTTTGAAAATAGATAGACTATCATATCTTATTTTGTAATTGATTTTGTAAAAGTAGTTGTTCAGCTTCTGACAGTGCTGCCAACACTGAAAGCCACTGGAATGCACACAGACGTATTTGTAATATTATAAACCGGATTACACAAATTTAGACAATTATCATACATATTATTTTTTTGCAAATGTAAAATGAATACCAGTATTTATTAAAAATACACCAATTTAGCATGAAACCTCTTTTAATTGGCATCCTTTTTATTTTTTTTAAAAGGATGCTTTACATGATAAGGTTTAAAATGTGTACTGGGAATCATTTCCCAATTGTCTGGAAGTTTGAAAATTTTCAATCAGCAATTGGAATAGTCTAGACGATAGGACAAGTATCAATTTATTTAAATCCTGTATACATCAAACTGTGTCTATAGAAATGTAAATGCAGCAGCTCAAGTAATTTAAACAGCTTCAAAGACAATCAACTGTGCAAGTGAGTATGTGTTAAACATTATTTACCGTGACAAAAAATATTGGATTCCAAGAAATTCACATCACCTTTTAGATCTGCTGAATGGATACATTTAGACAAGCTTTATGCATTTTGGTATTCTATTTACGTTTATTCTTACACAATGGAACAAGCTTAATTGTTGCATTTAGATATTATCATTTTGTCTCTAAGCCAATTTGCTCTTTTTGTTTCATAAAAAAAATAGTTAAATTAAAGTCTGATACAATTTTCAATAGTAGGTCATGGGGAAAAGCCACTATGGTATATGCATAGAAAGACAGGGCTGCAACCTGTCCTTTTTCAGGCTCAGTTATACTTGAGAGATACTCTGCAAACATCAGACGTGGGACCTGATTTGGCCTTGTGAAATAAGATGTTTGGCCATATGTTTGTATGAGCATAAGGAGGAAATCACAATGTTTTATAACTGAGGGATTACGGTTAGTCAATTGAATTTGAGAAGTTGTATGGTTTACAAGCCTTGGTTAGAATGGGTTATCTAACCCTCATTTTCACCTGACAAAGACGGATAGATAATCTCATCATTTTTTTATCTGGTAGATAAAATGATGTGCTTCCATCTCTCATAGTATAGTCAAACAATATTGAAGCACCCATTGGACTTTTTTGAGGTACAGTACATCAGAACAAATTATATATATTAAAAGAAAAAAATGTTATTTTAAATATCAGCGGGTAAAATTAGCATTTTACAAACATATAAAGTATTTAAACGAAAATATAAAGAAGGCTGCTTTACTATTATCAGTCTACTTAGCCAGTTAGTATTTATACATTTAACTACTACTTCAAATTATCATATTACAATTCAATAAAGTTACAAATAAATAAAAAGATAACATCACAAATCTTAATGTGTTTGATGAGCATTCATTTACTTCAGCAGGAGTAGATGCTACTGACAAGGTGTAAATCAGCTTCAAATGAAAATGAAAAACTACAGAGGTGGGAGGAGGACCTGGGACGAACTTTAGAAGACACGGACTGGTCTAACATATGGCTCACATCTAAGTCATCTTCACCCAACATCTTAGCACTGGAGACAAATTATAAAGTCCTAACTCACTGGTACCTTGTACTCGCTAGAGTGGCAAAATATTCACCTAATACCTCAGCTCTTTGTTTTCGAGGATGCCCAGAAATAGGCACATATTTACACATATGGTGGACGTGCCCAGTAATCCAAGCCTTCTGGAAGGAAGTCTTCGTGATTGCATCTAAAATATTTAAAAAAATAATACAACCAGATCCATATTTAACTTTACTTAATCTAAAACCGGAATGGTTAACACTCTCTCAATTCAAACTTATGATCCAACTAATAACGGCTGCAAAACAAACAGTGGCCAAGGCATGGAAATCTCCTACATTGGTACTAGCAGAAACAATTCACAGAATGAATAATACAATGTCCCATGCTAAGATGGTAGCCATCGATCAAAATCAAATTCCAAAATTTGAAAAACTTTGGCATCCTTGGATAAAACAACAGTTCCTGTCAAACTTCAATGACTCTGTCCTGTTGCCATGGTAACAGATTAAATGACTTACAGAGACACCCATTCTAAGGCTTCAAAGAGAACTAAAAAGAATAATAAACTGACAAGCGGGACAACCTTGTGGACCATACCTCTACCTTTCAACCCTTTTTCTTCTTTCTCTTTCCTTTTCTCCACCTTACAATTAAAGCTCATTATCAGAATTTATTTGACCTATATACACTCTACTTGTAAACAATATGTATAGTAGGTATAAATCATTTAAATACCTACAAAAGTAACTAAGGAAATGATATATATCTTTAATTTAGGTTTACGTGAACCCAATGTTTAATATTTGAAATTTCATGATATTTATCTATATAAACCCTACTGTAAAACAATGAGCTTACTTTATAGATCCTTGTAAACTTACTTTATGTATCTTTATAACATTGTATACTCAATAAACTTCTTTTGACAAGGAAAATGAAAAACTAAACCACTTATGGCCAGGGTTGTCTATCCCCAGGAGCTGTGGGAATTATTTTGCTGTTTAAGAAGAGTCACTCACATATATAAAAGGTATGAGCAAAGCAGGTACCTGAAAACCAAATACTTATTTCTCCTTCCCCCAGTGCCACTAAACACCAGTCTTCATTTTGTAGAAGAACATTTTTTTGCCATAACTTTTGTCAGCAGCATGTTTCCAGTGATGAAAACTAAACAAAAATAGCCCCAAATTTTCGTAAATTAATGAAAACTATGATGAAGATTAATTTTCACCAATGAACATAAACAGAATGTTGGAGGGATGTTTACCCACATGAACTTCTGGTTTCCTCTGAGCTCCACCGGTAAAGCCCATGAGTGTTTTCCCTCCCAGCAACCGTAGTGTGCTTAGTGGTCTGACGTCCTTTTAAAAACTTTTTTAAACAACAACTTGAGATGCTCTCTTTTCCAGTAAACATACTTTTTTTTTTTTAATAGTACAGATTAAATCAGATTAAACTCTGGGAAAATACACAAATATCACCAATTAATGCAGTCATATGTTTATTAAAAATAAGTAAATTCATTTTATATTCAATTTAATAAGTATTTTAATTTAATTAGGCATCAACCTGTTGTATTTGCTTGTATGTCACCATTCTGCAAGGTTGAGGCAACACTAGGGGGTTGATTTTCTATAGGTTATTAACTTTGCAAAGGAAGTTTCATTTTTTAAGGGAATTTACTCAGAGCTTAGTGAATGTGGTAAATTTCACTTTGCAAAGATGATCCAATAAGGTACAAGGGGAAAAAAAAGCATTTTTGCTTGCATATGATTAGATGATAGATGTCAGCAGAGCTTCACCTACAACTAAGCTCTGGGGAAAATTCTCTTTGCATTGTGAACACTCTACTAAGTTTGTTGCTACTCGCTTACTGTCTAATCACTGGTTGCAGGGAGGGAAGTGACCAGACTGTATTAAATGCAATGGAGAAAAGTCAGGTCGCCATCCTGGCTCTACTGTTTGGTAGAGCTGTGTTAACCTAAGGAATGGATGAACAGAAATACAAAAAAGCTATTATGCATGTATTTATATTATTTAGCTTTTTGTCTGGCCTTTAGCTTTAAGGCTTATATAGTTATAGTAAATTGGCTTAAAAAAAATACTTATGTCCATAAGCTTCAGCCTCTCATAACTGCTGCATTTTTAGTCCAGAGGAGGTTAAAACAACCTCCCCTCCCACGGGCAATTGTATATTTTGCCTTATTGGAGAACTAAAATTCCTTCCTAACAAGCCCCAAGCACCCGAAGTCAGTTAGTCAGTCCCCCAAATCTAAATGTTGTGGTTAACTTTTTATTAATTATAACTTTGGAGATTATTAATTGCAAGAAAAAAAAAAAAACATCCAGTCCTCTTTTCAAATTCCATAAATGTTTTGCAAATACTACCACATGCAATAGCATTTAACACAGTTCCCCATAAACGTTTACTGTACAAAATAAGGTCCATTGGCATGGACCATAGGGTGAGTACATTGATTGAAAACTGGCTACAAGGGTGAGTTCAGAGGGTGGTGATAAATGGGGACTACTCGGAATGGTCAGAGTTGGGTAGTGGGGTCCCCCAGGGTTTTGTGCTGGGACCAAGCCTGTTTATTTTGTTCATAAACAACCTGGAGGATGGGATAAACAGTTCAATCTCTGTATTTGCGGACGATACTAAGCTAAGCAGGGCAATAACTTCTCTGCAGGATGTGGAAACCTTGAAAAAAAGATCTGAACAAATTAATGGGGTGGGCAACTACATGGCAAATGAGGTTTAATGTAGAAAAATGTAAAATAATGCATTTGGTTGGCAAAAATATGAATGCAATCTATACACGGGGGGGAGAACCTCTGGGGGAATCTAGGATGGAAAAGGACCTGGGGGTCCTAGTAGATGATAGTCTTAGCAATGGCATGCAATGCCAAGCTGCTGCTAACAAAGCAAACAGAATATTGGCATGTATTAAAAAGGGATCAACTCCAGAGATAAAATGATAATTCTCCCGCTCTACAATACTCTGGTCCAGCCGCACCTAGAGTATGCTGTCCAGTTCTGGGCACCAGTCCTCAGGAAGGATGTACTGGAAATGGAGCGAGTACAAAGAAGGGCAACTAAGCTAATAAAGGGTCTGGAGGATATTAGTTATGAGGAAAGGTTGTGAACACTGAACTTATTCTCTCTGGAGAATAGATGTTTGAGAGGGGATGCAATTTCAATTTATAAATACCCTACTGGTGACCCCACAATAGGGATAAAACTTTTTCGTGGAAGGGAGTTTAACAAGACACGTGGCCACTCATTAAAATTAGAAGAAAAGAGGTTTAACCTTAAACTACGTAGAAGGTTCTTTACTGTAAGAGCGACAAGGATGGGGAATTCCCTTCCACATGCGGTGGTCTCAGCGGGGAGCATCAATAGTTTCAAAAAACTATTAGATAAGCACCTGAACGACCGCAACATACAGGGATATACAATGTAATACTGACATATAATCACACACATAGGTTGGACTTGATGGACTTGTGTCTTTTTTCAACCTCACCCTCGCCTACTATGTAACAATAAAATATTCCTCAGCTTACCTCTCTTACTATAAAGTAAAAACCTTCTTTCTTCTATACACAACTGAAGTCCCCATGTCCAATCCTTGGGATAAAAAGTTAATTTATCAAATCTTTATACTGGCCTTGGATGTATTTGAAAATGTTAATCAAGTTGCCTTCAAGACATCTTTTCTCCAAGCTGAGCATACCCTGTATTTTTAATCTTTCACTCTAAGATGTTTCATCCTTTTTTTCTCTTTTTTTAAATTAGGTATGGCAAATCAATTTTCAAGTTAAAATCCCAAACTTTAAAAATTTTGCAAATTTGATTGAAGTTGCCAGACTTAATCTGTTTTGAGGACAGATGAGAATTCTGCCCTCTATTGTAAGAATGGCCAAACATTTTCTTTTGATGTGTATGTAGAAAAAGGCTTTTGTGAGAAACATGAAAAAAATACTTAAAGCTGAACTATAGGCATACAAAAAGTTAAAAGTATTTTCATGCAATTATTTGCATTTGAGTTTTATTTGGTATTGGCTTCTTGTTATCCCTGTACTGCAGAGATCAAAATCAGACAGTGCATATGTGCTTACTACAGAAGAGAGAATAAAGTGGAGAGAAGGTTAATTTTATCAGTGCTGGTTCTCCTTCATTGTCCAATCATAGGTAGTTGACAGGGAGGTGACTAAGGGCTTGTTTATACCAGATGAAGTCAAATGCATTTTTAAATGCAGTGAAAATGCATATTGAAGAAAAAATATTTCAATGAGCCTAGTTTACATCATCATGGTGCTTTCATGTGCATTTAAAAAAGTACAGCATGCTGCCTTTTATAAATGTATATGCACTGGAAAGTACATAAATACACCACAAATAATATCTTGGAATCTTTATTTTATTCTTACATTTTTTATGCATTTAGGTTTTACCATCATTCCATTTAATATATCAAGTTATATATATCTTTAGCAGATATTTTTTATTTGAGCGCCACTATTCATTTTCACCTATTGAGGATTTGAATTCGGATCAAATACACCACAAATGCATGTAAATGTGTCTCAGTAAAAAAGAAAGTTATATATATATATGTTTAACAGGTATATATATATATCTTTAGCAGGTATTTTTTATTGAGTGCCACTATTCATTTTCACCTATTGGGGATTTGAATTTGGATCAAATACACCAAAAATGCATGTAAATGTGTCTCAGTAAAAAAGAAAAAAAATGCCAAAAACACACTGCAACCACAGCACAAATGCATTACAAAGCCATGTTAACACATACAGTATGCAAAACTGCACAATAAACATGGGGACTGCAGTGTAAATGAGCGCTAAGTTGTATTACTTAACCCCTTCAGATCCGCGTTATAGACAAATGATGGCTACAGCGTGGACCTAGTTTGCCAGGAGGCCATTAATAGATGTCCTACCCTTTGCACGCTCCCCGCGCGCCCCCTGCAAGTCACCCAGTGTGTGGAGAAAGAAAAAGCCAATCATTGGCTTCTGTGCAAGGGACATTGGTCCCAAAGAGGAAGAGGCGAAGCCACCTCATCTGTGCCAACCAGTACTGCCTGCCAGTGCCACCTGCCAGTACCCACAGTACCACAAATCAGTGCCCACCAGTGCATAACAGTGTGAGCAATCAGTGCCACCTATCAATGCCCACGAGTGCTACCTATCAATGCCCACCAGTGGTGCCAATCAGTGCCTCATCAGTGCCACCTAGCAGTGCTGCTATCAGTGTCACCTACCAGTGCCGATAAGTGCCCATCACTGCCACCCATCAGTGCCCATCACTGCCACCCATCAGTACCAGCTATCAGTGCCACCTCTCAGTGCCCACCAATGCCACCTATCAGTGCCCACCAGTGCGACCCCATCAGTGCCCACCAGTGCCGCCTATTAGTGCCCATCAGTGCCACCTTATCAGTGCCCATCAATGCAACCTATCGGTGTGCATCAGTGCAGCCTATCAGTGCCCATCAGTGCAGCCTCATCAGCATACATCAATGAAGGAGAAAAATTCCCTATTTGCAAAATGTATTAACAAAATATAAAACGGTTTTGTATTTTTTTTTGTTTTTTTAAATTTTTTTAACAAAAAATAAAAAACCCAGAAGTGATCAAATACAACTAAAACAGTGTTGTATGACCGCACAATTGTCATTCAAAGAGTGATAGCGCTAAAAACTGAAAATTGGTCTGGGCAGGAGGGAGGGTTTAGGTGCCAGTAAGCAAGTGGTTAATCCCTTACCATCAATGGAAGGTATATACAGTGGGGACAGAAAGTATTCAGACCCCCTTAAATTTTTCACTCTTTGTTATATTGCAGCCATTTGTGAAATCATTTAAGTTCATTTTTTTCCTCATTAATGTACACACAGCACCCCATATTGACAGAAAAACACAGAATTGTTGACATTTTTGCAGATTTATTCAAAAAGAAAAACCGAAATATCACATGGTCCTAAGTATTCAGACCCTTTGCTCAGTATTTAGTAGAAGCACCTTTTGATCTAATACAGCCATGAGTCTTTTTGGGAAAGATGCAACAAGTTTTTCACACCTGGATTTGGGGATCCTCTGCCATTCCTCCTTGCAGATCCTCTCCAGTTCTGTCAGGTTGGATGGTAAACATTGGTGGACAGCCATTTTAGGTCTCTCCAGAGATGCTCAATTGGGTTTAAGTCAGGGCTCTGGCTGGGCCATTCAAGAACAGTCACAGAGTTGTTGTGAAGCCACTCCTTCGTTATTTTAACTGTGTGCTTAGGGTCATTGTCTTGTTGGAAGGTAAACCTTCGGCCCAGTCTGAGGTCCTGAGCACTCTGGAGAAGGTTTTCGTCCAGGATATCCCTGTACTTGGCTGCATTCATCTTTCCCTCGATTGCAACCAGTCGTCTTGTCCCTGCAGCTGAAAAACACCCCCACAGCATGATGCTGCCACCACCATGCTTCACTGCTGGGACTGTATGTATGTACAGCAGCAAAGAGGGTGAACTTTAATGCCCACAGACTGCAAATATGCATCCATGGGCATTAGAGCTGTCTGTGCTGGGATTGCACAGATAGTTCTCAGTCCATTCTAATGATCGGGGGCCTGTCCTGCTGGCTTCCAATCATGTGACCACTGTAACAGCTAATCACCAGGGTCAGATTCTTCCCCTCCCCCAAATGTACAGACCCTACTAAAGGGTGGCCTGGGCTGGGTGGGAAGGAGTTAACTGCAGCAGAAAAAAAATGATGTCATGAATCTGACTCTTCTGTCTGGCAGGATTGTGCGCCTCTCAAGGTTAGATTCACAGAAAAAATATCTCTCATATATGTATTTCAACTGTTTATTTAGCTCATTGCCTGGAGTTCAGCTTTAATTATCTACGCTCTGCTACTCATGTAGTAAGACTGCATACTTTATTGAATTAAAAAAGCTTTTATGGTAAATGCATTACTTTTTATTCTTATAGCTGTCTGAATACTAGAATGAGATTAAATGCCTATAACTGACTATCCATTTTAGACCCTTTAGTATATTACAGTGCCCTAGTATACTTGAGTAAATAAGAAAAAAAACTCCATTTAAAATGGGTTTTTCGTTTGCTTCCTACTGAAACCTAAGCTTGGTTTTCCATTTGTAAATTTCAGGCTTTTTACCTCATCCCCCACTCCAATCATCTTTATTAGAGACAAGAAAGATTTAGGAGGTGCTTCTAGAGATCTTGTGGGAATCTGTGATTGCAGTGTGTGCGTTCTGTAACCAGAGCAGTCACTTTGGAAATGAATTAGAATTTTGCTCTGCAGCTGAGGGAATTTCTATTTTTTAATTAGGTTCTCCTTACTTTTGAGAAGGAAGACTGTGTAAAGCAGTAAGGGAAATAGAAATACGGCTGAACAATTACCATTTTCATTAAGAATGCATCCTTGAAACATTCTTCTCCAAAGGTTACCTCTCTTAATTTCTATTTTGAATCTTGAAAAGGTCTGCTGCAAGCTGTAAGCTGCTTCACCTGTTGAAATTGCACAATAGATTTCTTAACAGTAAACCCAATAATTTTGGATAAAAAGAAAAAAAAAAAAAAAAAAGACGTTTGCAGAAAATCATTAGAAATTGGCAACAAACAATAAGTTAATTCACACTGTATACTTCTTATTGAAGTCCAGTACTTTCAAACAATAAGAAAAACAATGGTGCAGCTCTCTATTCACAATTACTGGTCACTATAAATCACTATGCCCAACCATTGTGGTAATTATTTCATCATGATGTCTAATCATTGAAAAAATACCCTTCTAGAGGACTGTCTCACTGTAAAGGGTTATTTTTCTAGTGAGCTCACTGAAGTCCTATGTTGTGTGTTTCAAGCTGTTCCTACATTTGCAACATGTTTTTTTGCCTAGCAAGTCTCCTTCCTTATTTAAAGTATTTGCATCAGCCAGTTTGCTTTCTGTAATATGACCATTTTTATTGGTCTCCTCCATATTTATTGTAGAATTAAGCATAATAATCATGGTATGCTCTTTCAGAGATACCTACAGTAAATACCCATAGAGAGAGAGAGACAGGTCAATCTTTCACTGGTCCCAACCTGTTATTCCCCTATTGCTAACACTAATGCACCAGCTGAAAGAGTCAGCACAGAACATATGGTGGTGTGCACCCATCATTCTTTTTTTTAGTATGAGCTTTTATCTTCAGTTATGCCAATTCTATTGGAAAGCTGACCATCTATTGGTTAGTGGAATTATATAGTGTTTTTCTGCTTTATCTCACTTTTCACGTTTACATGCTTGCTTTTCTATACTTTTTGCTATTAAATGTACATATTGTAGATTATCCACTAGACTGGGCTCTCAGTGCAATTAATCTATTTAAAGTGGATGTAAACCCAAATGTTTTTTTTTTTTTTTTTTTTTTATGTCATAATATAGAGTATAAGATTTCCTATCATTTGAGCCCAGTCTTTCCACAAAGAGTTAATCTATCTCTGAGCAATCCTCTTTTATTGCTCAGTGAGATAAATCTTGACAAACAGAGAAAAACTTTGTCAAATCCTCCCCCTTGCTGTGAGTGACAGGTGATTTACATATCTCGTGCACTAGCCTAAGACATGCATTATTTTTTAATTCCCTTCCACTCCTTTCTTCTGCTGCTCTGCCAGGATTGGATGTTCCACACCTCAGCATAATTGGGCATGCTGAAGTCATGTGGTTACTTTCCTGTCTTTTCACTGGATGTTAGAGATCATAGCAGAAGTTCAGTGTAAGAAATACACAGGAGAAAATGCATATTGAGAAGGGGAGTGTAGAGGTGGGCGGGGAGTCTACTGACATCACGACTCCACCCACCGAGCTCCAGACAACAGACCCGCCCACAGAATATGCAGTTTTTCTGGCTCTCATAACAGACAGAGGGGAGACATTTGTATGTATATCCTTACAGATAACCCCTATGGTTTAGAGAGGATGACATTGGGTTTACATCCACTTTAAACAACTGGTGATATGTCAGTCACATTGAAAAAGCATTGGTTTATTGAGTTGGCTGCCGCATAGATGTTCATTGTAAGAAAGACCAGTAAACCATAATTTTGTGTAGTACTGCAAAGCAAAAATCACAGCCTGCATATGTAATAAATAAATAGGGATGTCCCCACATTTAAAATATGAATATTATATATATATATATATATATATATATATATATATATATATATATATATATAATGCATATTAATACAATTATTTTCATCAAGCTGATCTCCTATACATTTTTATCTGAAATTTTGAATGATTGTATATTCATTTACTGTAAATCACTTGAGAAAACAAGTCAGATTGGGATATTACATAATATTTATTATGCAAACTTACCATTGTGCAGACAACATACGGTATATATGCTGTATATATACTGTATGTTGGTATGAATGGCAATTTCTTAAGTATAATTTCACCCTTGGACTTCTGAAACATGAGGTATAGGTTTTTTCTGGGTTCTACCTCAATAGAGTAGGTGGGTGTTCAGGGATCATTATGATAGCTCCTAATGTAAGCAACACATAAACATAAAAAATGTGAGCCACTTGCACAGCTGGACAGTGCCCATTCATCCTCTCCCTGTCCCCCCTCACTAGCGTTATTAGTCTCCAACAAAATGTTACCACTAGACCCATGCAGACTCATTAATCTGTCCCCACAAGGCAATACCCATGCATGTGTAAGAAAAGCAGTAAGTAAACATGGTGGTGAGAAGTCATGCATGCATAATATAGAATAGACAGGCTGCTCTGTATCTCACATGGGTGAGTTCTAGAATGAGGTAATGGTCATCAACAAAACTACTATGAACTTTCAGCACATGTGCAAGTAGCAACGACATTTTAAGGGCACATGGGTCCTAAGGTGGGTGGGGGTCACTGTGCCCTTACACATGGTGCAACAATGATTGGGGGAAAAGCCACCGCAGCACTTGTATATGGAGAGGAGATCAGGTGCTGGTCTAATGCTAGGGCCTGGTCAGTGTTTGCAGGGGGGAGAGGACTGGGATTGGCCACAGTTGAGGCCAATCACAGGTCTGCTAGCCCACCATACCATACCTGAGAACAAAAGGAACCACCATGAGTCTATGGAGAATGGAGGTAAGCTGTGCAGGGAAAGCCTCTTTGGCTGTACTGTATGAAAGAAACTTACTTCTGAGATTTGAACTCTGTCACTTACCCCTGGCCCCTGAACTCTGCATCACTTACTCTTGGCCCCTGAATTCTGCATCACTTACTCTTGACCCCTGAACTCTGCATCACTTACTCTTGACCCCTAAACTTTGCGTAACTTACTCCTGATCCCTGAACTCTAAATCACTTTCTCCTGACCCCTGAACTCTGCATCATTTACTCCTGACCCCTGAACTCTGTGAATCAACCACTTATGACCTCTGAACTCTGCATCACTTAGTACTGACCCCTGAACTTTGCATCACTTACTCCTGTCCCCTGAACTCTGAGTCACTTACTCCTGACCTACAGTATGCGGCATGTATTACTAAAACTTTTCATCACTTACTCCTGACCCCTGAACATTCCATCAGTCACCCCTGACCCCTGAACTCTACATCACTTACTCCTGACCTATGCGGCACATATTACTGAAACTTTGCATCACTTACTACTGAACCCCTGCACTCTGCGTCTCTTTAAGCCATGCCCAATATTCGGCACAGTGAAGACTACCCCCAAATGTTGCAGTGGCGTGCTGCGTGTGCTGCTGATTAAAGATTGAGTTAACATAATTTGTGTTACACACAGATATCACAAAAATGTTTAAGAAACTCTCTGAGTTAAAATAAAAAGCACACGTACTGCATATATATCTCTGTCAATCATGTTTGTAATTGAGGGAGGAAGCATGCATGCCACATGATTTGGAGCAGAACAGATGTGGTTTCGCTGATGATGAGATCTTCTTGTTAGTCTGCAAGTCATTAAAATATCTTCACATTAGGATAATTGAGTACAATAAAATGATATGCCATCATTCTCACTAAGATGGAAAGCTGGAATCCTGTTGACTGCAATAGCTTAATGATTTATGCCCTCATATACAAGTCTTGTTTATTAGTTGAGAAACACTTTTGAAGCATAAAAGACTGCTACCTGAAAATGAATTATACAAATGTAGCTAGCTGTCTGCACAACTGGAAACACTTTATAGAGAGATACTTGAAGGCTAGTTAACTAAACATTCACTACAGCTTCCACGATTAGCATGTATTTTATTAATGACTACCTGGCCCACCTCACTCTCAAATTAGAGTACTTGGCAAAACAGCTAGAATTCTATGACGTGATGTAGGAGTTTCTTAACTATTTATTTTTCCAATTAATATTGGAATGGCTTGTTATGTACTAGCTGACAGAATAAATGCATTTAATTACAGATAGACACTCTTTGTAAGCCTGCAAACTCTAAGCAAAAACACATTCCAAAGTTGGAAACAGTGGCAATATAGGTTTAAAATGTTATTTACCCAAAGTAGCCAAAGTAACAAGCACATTTACTTGCCCTGAATGCCCCAATTTGCTGCTAGAGCCCCCACAAACTACTGTGTAGGTTTTACCTGTCTTAGAATGCTGAAACTTTTTGGACTATGGCAGCTGGATTGTGGGAGGCATGGTTTCCCCATACACAGATGATCTTTGGGTTGTAGCAGTGTGGGGAAAGGAGGGAGAATCACTAATGCCTCACATCCACGGAGTCCCATAGTGATGGTGGTAAGAGTAGCAACCCCCAGCGTGTTTCACTCCGCCCCCCGGCTGAGGTTGATACTCTTACCACCATCACTACAGGATACCATAGATGTGCAGCATTAGGGATTTCTTCCTCCTTTCCTCTCAGTGATCCCAGGAGTTAGGACGAGATCCATCCCTCACCTGTACTCCCGCAATGGATGAGGATCTAATCATGATACTTCCCATTTTGATTGAGACTGAGCAGCACAATAAATCTATTGTGGGTTGTAGCAGTGTATTAGGCAGCAGGGGAGCTTGGAGACAGTGGGATCGAGTTACTAAAGCCAAATAGGCTGTTTATTTTGCAAGGGAAAACTGCACTTTGCAAAGGAATTTCCCCCAGAGCTTAGTAAAGCAGGTGGAGCTTTATTGACTTCCATCTTTCAATCTTGTGATTAGTTACTCTTTGTGATGTGAAACTTTACTGTGTTCACTAAGCTCTGGAAATAATTCCCATGCAAAGTGCAACTTCCCTTGCAGTGGATAGCCTATATGCCTTTAGTAAAGCAACCTCAGTTGGTCGGATTTACTAAAGGCACATAGACTATTCACTTTGAAAGAAAATTTTCCCTTTGGTTATTAAGTTAAAAAAAGTAAAAAACTTTTTTTGCTTGCACATGATGGAGGTCAGTAGAGGTTCACTTAATTAACAAAGCTAAAGCAAAACTTAATTGTAAAGGGAATGTTTCCTTGCAAAGCGAACAGCCCTATTGCCTTTAGTACTGTACATTAATCCTAGTAAGTACAGCATTCTTATTGTGCAGGCTTACTAATGTCAATGAATTTGACATGTAAGACCTGTTACTACCTGATCTGCCAAATACATTACCAGTTAATAAACACCCAATGTACTTTTCCATATAATCAATAATCACTAATGTACTACAACTAAATTGGAAGTCTTGAATTAATCATGTTCTTACTCTGGGCTATGGCCTCATCCTTACTGTTGGTTCCTTTGTTCCAATGTCTATGCATGAATGCATGAATCACTAAGTGAAGCTACCAACAATACTAAAGGTTAAGCCTGATGATCCCATTGAATTAAACTAATTTCCTAGGTGATCTAACATCTAACTCCCATCCCCATTCCCAAGGAACAATGATACAACAAATTATGCGTAAAGAAAACTTGTCAATATACTAATATGGAAACAGCTATTACAAGTTTTCAAGGCTGCAATCTCCAGGGCTATCACTCTCATCCATGCTTTAATACTTAATAGGTTACTGACCTGGAACAAGTTTGCAAGTTGGAAATCCAGAGTTTACTGACGGCAACCTTATTCAGATCAGTAATGTAACACATTAAAAAAATATAGAAAACAGCCCTGGAGCCTGCAAGGCTAAAAATGAGGTAGCAACTGTTTTTCTGTACTGACAGGTTCTCTTTAGTCACCATCCAATGCTCGTAATTACCTTTCTTAAAGGTGACTAGAATGAGTTGCAAATGTCTTGTTATTGAAGCTGTTAGTCTTGTGAATAGTCATGTTATCTACTTATACTGGTTTAAATATAGTCCTATTTCTTTGTAAGTTTAAATTACTAGGCTGCCATGGCCATTAAATCTGGAAATATGTGGTAATATTACTTCAAGGCTTTAAGCGAATGCCATATTTTCATCTGCAGCACTCCTTTCCCTTAATCAATGTACCCTACTGTTTACAATATTGCTTTGCAGCCAGCATTCTTGATATAACAGGCACTAAGTACCTGTCCCAATAAGTAACAGTTATTATGAGCTGTAGCATTGCATTGCAGTTAAATTGGCAGTGGTTCTACTACTTTTGTAGCCATGATGACTCTTCAGTAAATCTTTCAGTGACATTAGCTTCTCTTCATATCTCCTTTTGCTTTTCCCTTCATGCCTAAAGGTAAAACAAATTTTAATGCCTAAGCACAATTTTGCAATTTTGGTATGTGCTAGTAAAACTGTACATATCATCAAAACTACTGTGTCATCCAGGTGGATTATACCTTGTTTTTTTCCAGGACAAATTGGGTTTTCATTTGGTGGTAAAGGGTAAATGATATCTCATTTTTGTATAACCTACCGCCAAAGAACAACCCAAAATAAATTCTCCTGCTCTTGACAATCGCAGCGATACCACATATGTGTATGTTAGTTGTTGTATGTACCCGTAGTACAGCCCAAAAACAATAGTGTGCCTTTTCCTTTTTTTATCCTACCTAAAACACACTGACATTAACACTAACTGACACTGATACTAATTTAAAAAATGCTTAAAAAAAAAAAAAACCCTAAATATACTGACCATGACTTTAACCCTGACCTTAAGCTTTGACCCTTACTTGACCCAAACACCAACCCAGACACTGACCTAGATCAAACCTTAATC
Organism: Aquarana catesbeiana; assembly: GCF_042186555.1. Lineage (NCBI taxonomy): Eukaryota > Metazoa > Chordata > Amphibia > Anura > Ranidae > Aquarana > Aquarana catesbeiana. The sequence continues at coordinate 188,596,983 of NC_133328.1, read as the reverse complement.
TAGCTTTTTTTTCATTTTATTTTTTATTTATATTATTATTATTTTTTTACACACACTTGTTTTGTTTTTTTCTCTCTTCAAGGAGAGAGACAGAGATACAGAGAATCATTCCCCGCCATTCACAGAGAGAGAAGCACAGGGGCTGGGTTCACAGTGACTGATCACTGTCATGGCCAATCAGAGGCTATCACAACAATCAGGTGACTCGGAAACGGGATTTCTGGGTACCGATCGTTGGTATGGAGCCCGGGGCTCCTGCTGAGACCCCGGTCTCTGTGCTGGAAACATGCTGTTGTTCCACAGAAAAAAGCCCAATAAGGCCCCATATCAGTGTACTGTCAGCGTGAAGGGGTTAAAGACAGTATACTACCTTGCAGTGCTTATTAATCTGTATGTCTCTTATTTAGTCCATTTGGTCTGTTAAAGACACCATTAAAAGCAAATTCAGAAAGGTCCATGTGCCCAGTGGACACTTACTGTAAAGCAAGGAGTGTACTTTTTTCTCCCAAATCTTATTTTGGACCACAGCACTATTAGTCTTAATGTTGTGTAAATTAGAGCATTGGCATGGATTTGGTTATTTAGCGGAAGACAACTGAGCAGGGCTGACACCATTCTGTGTGTTGTCAGCCCACAACAAGAAATTAGAGTCTCAGTAATTTTTTTTGGCAGATCAGCAGGTATTTTTCTGTACTTGCAGTATATTTAAGGTAATAAATAAAAACAGAGGGAAATGTAGATGTATTGCCTGTGTTTTTTTTTCACTCTTTAGCACTTTTGTGCCTGTTTATAAAAAAAAAAAAAATGCTGTTATGTCACCTGCATTTACAGAGCAGTCATAAAAATTCCTCTGTCCTGTGTCCAATATAGTTGTTTCTTATGATTTTCAGCTCCATCTAGTGGCCATTATGCAGGATTTTTCCTGATTTACATATTTCAAGAAAATACTGTATTATGGTCACTACATGGAGCTTACAATAATAAGAAATAAACATATTAGATACATTTATTACAGGGATTATTTATGATGCCTGTGCAAAGGCTTGTGGTATTCGTACAGCAACTTTTTTAAAGATAGACCCCTTAACCACCAAATTACTTAGAACCCCCAAACATTATATATATTTTTTTCTAACACCCGAGAAAAAAAAATGGTGGTCGTTGCAAAACTTTCTGTTACACCGTATTTGCGCAGCGGTCTTACAAGCGCACTTTTTGGGGGAAAAAATACACTTTTTGGAACTAAAAATAAGACAACAGTAAAGTTAGCCCAATTTTTTTTTATATTGTGAAAGATGATGTTACGCCGAGTAAATTGGTACCCAATATGTCACGCTTCAAAATTGTGCCTGCTTGTGGAATGGCGACAAACTTTTACCCTTAAAAATCTCCATAGGCGATGTTTAAAAATTTCTACAGGTTACCAGCTTTGAGTTAAAGAGGATGTCTAGGGCTAGAATTATTGCTCTCTCTCTAACGATCGCGGTGATACCTCACATGTGTGGTTTGAACGCCATTTTCATATGCAGGCGCTACTCATGTATGCGTTCGCTTCTGCACGTGGGCTCGTCGGGATGGGGCATGTTTAAAAAAAATGTCTTATTTATTTTAATTTAAATTTTTTATTTTGACACAGTCCTTTTAAAAAAAAAATGGGTCACTTTTATTCCTATTACAAGGATCTAAAAGTCCCTTGTAATAGAAAAAAAGCATGACAGGACCTCTTAAATATGAGATCTGGGGTCAAAAAGACCTCAGATCTCATATTTACACTAAAATGCAAGAAGAAAAAAAAAGTCACTTGAAAAAAAAATTCTCCTTTAAGAGCTATGGGCGGAAGCAACGTTTGACGTCGCATCCGCCCTCCCATGCTATGGAGCCAAACGGGGGCCAACTTCCCTTCAGTCAGCATCCAGGCATCCACGGGAGAGGACGCGATCATTCGGTAAATTACGAAGACAAACGGAGCACAGTGGGAGGGGGGTGGGCACCTCTCCCGCCGCTGATAAAAGTGATCTTGCGGTGAACCTGTCGCGAAGACCACTTTTATCTGAAAGAGAAACACACGGCATTCCCGAAAATGCCAGGGTTATAGCAGCTAGCTGCTGCCATAACCCCGGTATTTAGCATTAAAGTACCGACGTACAGGTACATTGTTTTGTGTGAAATGGTTAAAGTGTTTGTAGAGCCATATCTTTTCCAATACCATTTGACTGCATAACAAATTAACCACATTGCCCACTGCAAAGACTCCTGCACCTAAGCTGCATTTAAAATGGAAAGCTTTTCAAAATTATTTTGATAAATAAAGGTGTTGGTGGATGTACCAATGTCCCTTTATTGGATTACCTCTTCATTCCTATTACACACTCTAATGCCCCGTACACACGGTCGGATTTTCAGACGGAAAATGTGTGATAGGACCTTGTTGTCGGAAATTCTGACCGTGTGTAGGCTCCATCACACATTTTCCATCGGATTTTCCGATACACAAAGTTTGAGAGCTTGCTACAAAATTTTCTGACAACAAAATCCGTTGTCGTAAATTCCGATCGTGTGTACACAAATCCGGCGCACAAAGTGCCACGCATGCTCAGAATAAATAAAGAGATGAACGCTATTGGCTACTGCCCCGTTTATAGTCCCGATGTACGTGTTTTACGTCACCGTTCAGAATGATCGGATTTTCCGACAACTTTGTGTGACTGTGTGTATGCAAGACAAGTTTGAGCCAACATCTGTTGGAAAAAATCCTAGGATTTTGTTGTCGGAATGTCCGATCAATGTCCGACCGTGTGTACGGGGCATAAAGGTGTTTTTTTTTTTTTGCATGTTGTCAATCTACAAGACATCTGAAATACTGTATACTAACTGAAGGCAGAATATTTTAAGATAAAATCCCTCATTAAAACCAACAGATAGAGCGAGACAACAATTACAGTATATTGTATTGGGTGATATTAAACATGCAATAATGATGAGTGTAGTTCTGCAGTTCTCATTGCTTCAATTTTACAGTTGGATAGTCTTTTTTATATTTTTCCTTAACATATGTTAGATAAGAGCCAAATATGAAAGACCTAGATAATCATAAAAAAATCTAAAAGCATGGGCTTTTGTGTTGCTGCATACATAAAGCACCCATATCAGCATTTCATTTTTGGGGGGCGAGATAATGTCAGAGCAGCAAGAATTTGCAGTCATTTGGTTTTATATAGAAGCTATATATTTCTTCCTATTTTGCCAAGATGTCTTTATTAATTCACAGTGTATGGATTCATAATTCTTCTGGCATAGATCCTGGACAGTGGGACATATTTTCTTAAGCTTCAGTGGAGCCAGATTTTTTTAATTAATTTATTATGGGCTGAATATGTAATAGGTGCTTACTTATTATTATTTTTATTATACAGGATTTATATAGCGCCAACAGTTTATGCAGCGCTTTACAATATAAAAAGGAGACAATACAGTTATAATACAATAAAATACAAGAGGATTAAAGTGGTTGTAAACCCATTACAACCACTTTAACCTACAGGTAAGCCTAGATTAAGGCTTACCTGCAGGTGCAAGAAATATCTCCCAAACCTAAAAGGTTTAGGAGATATTTGCAGGAATAGCGGCACTGATGTCTACGGCGCATGCACCGTAGACATCGGGTGCAGGTGCTCTGAGCATGCCATTTCTAACGGCGATCATGCCATTAGTGGCGGCACAAGCGCGCATGCGCGGGAGTGACATCATCGCGGCCAGTCACAGCGCCGGAGCCGCGATACCCGAAAGTCACTCCGGGATAGATGGCGGCGTCGGAGGAGGCGAACAAGGGCTGATGCCGGGGCTTTGATCTCAGGTAAGTAATTCATAATGAGCTAGTATGCCTACTAGCTCATTATGCCTTTGCCTTGCAGGGTGTATTTTTTTTTAAAGAGGCTTTACTTCCTCTTTAAGAGGGCCCTGTTCACAAGAGCTTACAATCTAACTTTTATTGTCCCATAGTATAATCAGATAAGCAGATCATGTTTAGAATGCCAGTTAGAGACTGGTTACAGTTTCTATTTCTTTATTTCTTTGTTTTATTCTAAAGAAGTATAATATGAAAGGGTAACTATGTGAACTTAATAGACATCTAGACTGATTTTTTTTCAATAATCATAACAATTTAAAAATCCTCCTCTGTAATGCATTAGAATGTGCTCAGCCTTGTACTTCACATGTGTGCATTGTCTGCATGAAGACATAGAAACATTTCTTTGCATTGTTATCCTCATAATGGAAAAGTAGGGTGATCACACAAACACTTACTATTGTTCTGCAGGTCATCTAATGTTTTTTTTTTTCTTTTACCTGAATTCCAGACAAGCAGCTGAATACACAGTTACAATAAAAAAGAATTCAAACAGCATTGCCATATTCTTGGCCTACACTGCAACCAGGAGCAGATTTACACCTCCTGACCCCCCATCAGGGGAGCTATCTTGTGCTTTTTTTTATTTACCCCATTCAAGTGGTTGGCTGTATGATCATGTTGTTTTCAATCATGAGCATATGTTTTCAACTTTTATCAGTAGAGTTAGATCTAAAAATTAAATATTTGGAGCAAACTGTCTCCCTAGTCTGCTGGCAGTTCGGTTCTAGTTGTATAGAGCCAGAGTGGGTGAACTGTAGGCAAATGCAGCGGAGCCTGGCTGTCAACTAGCATTGCCCCTGTATTATCTCTGTCTACTACTCTGTATACAGAATTCAAGGAGACTGACATAAAGAAAAATTCAAGTGAATACACTGGGTGCATTTTAGATGCACTTGTTATGCTTATTGAATGTGTAACAGCATATTAGTAATATTTTCCTGGAGTTTGGTTTTAATAGATGATGTAGTTGTTTTTACTGGACCAAGATCCAATTTCTCGGACCCGATCCTGCTCATTATAAAATTAAGAGCCAGTAAGGTTTTTAAATGTTTTTATCATTTAATGCTAATGGATAGAGATGAGCAAGTAGTTCCTGGACAAGATTTACCTTCATTGCTACAATTTTGAAATGTACCTATTAGTCAAGAATGGCTTTTCAACTTCTAAAAACGTTTAGCGACCATCCTGAGAGCACACACATACAAATTACTAAATTTGTTTAGTCCACCCTTTTGGAATGCTACAACTAGGGTCTTTTAACATAGGATCTCTAGGGGAATATGCAGTGTTTAATTCATACTATTTTTTTACTAACCATCTGAACTCGACTGTTTTATAATCAATGAGTCCATGCCCATGGCAGCTTTAAAATTCATATTCTAGAGCAGTATTCAGACTTGTAAAAAATCTCAAATCCTGCATTTGAAGAGTTTTTTTTTAATGTTTTTTGCATTGTACGAATATAAACATTTGTGCTAATGTATACATGTATCCAGTGCACTGCATACTGTAAATGCACTCTAATGAAGCTGCCTGCCTCCTGGCAACAAAGGGTGCTAGGCAGCAAGAGCTAGGAGGCAGATGACCTGATTTGCTTGGTATCCTTTGTTGCTAGGAGCAATGTTGGTCATGGCCACTGCTCGGGGCAATATGTAAATAGTAATGTGTAATTAAGGGATGTAGCTCTTGTGGGTTACATACTATTGATGTTTACATGTCAACCCTGAATGAATGAGTAATTTATATGTTGGCCACACATGTGCAGTATAACCAGCCTTCACGAATCCAGCTCCTGGCAGCAAGATCCTTCATATTTTCATATACATATGCGCACAAGGTGTTAAAATGTTAGCATTCACCCAAAATATAATCCTGTAGGCAAACACCTTTGGTGCCCTAAACAACACCTTTCTTCTAGGGTCACCTCTTTACACAAACTTTTTTTTTTGGTCCTAACCTGGACTTAGAATATTGTGATAATATATATCCTGTAAATACGCTTTTATGAGATTCCTGTATTTTTTATTTGTATACAAAAAAATGTGCTGCATCATAATTATACTATTGGCACTGTGCTTGATGGCAAATCTGACCTACTAAATTGAAGCTGTGTGCTGAGGATATAATTGAATGGTACAATTTTTGGGATGTGTTCCTTCTATAGAGACTACTGTATGATGTTCTTCATTAATGTCATAAGGATTGCATTAGAAAAATGTTGAAACTATATGGTAACTGGATTCTTCAGAACTTAAATATTATGTGTTCCTAAAAAGTCAAGGAAATCATTTCTTGGTGTGCATTCCGTCTGGGTATGGTACTTCAAAGATAATGCCTTGCTGTTTGCTTAGCTCAAACAAATTCATTAATACGGTTGAATATGCAGATTACATTTCTCCTTAAAGTGCTGCTATTTATTTTGCAAAGAAGGACTGTTAGACATTAGTGTATTATAAATGATACCGAGTAGTGCTCAACTTTTAACATTTGCAAACTGCGTATCATATGGCATCATATGGCATTAGTTTCTGTGTAGTGTGTTTGTTCTCAGTGCTTAGACAGATGATTTATATTTTATGAGCTCACTGTTTGAGTGATAGTAATCGAGGATATATATATATATATATATATATATATATATATATATATATATATATACTGTATAAATACTCTATTAAACATTTAATAACATTTTGTCAGGTAATTATCAATGCTAATTTGCTGGTTACTGTAAATGTCACTGCACTGTGTATTTTAGCTATGTTTTCATTGGTTTTGTAAAACCACGTTTGTTTTTTTAGGTTTTGGGTAGAGTATTGAAGGATCACAACCCGTCAGTAATTTTTCTGTCTGTGTCCCATTTGGATGATATGTCTTCATGTGTTGTCACAAAGATACAACAGGAAATGGGAGTGAATCTTTACAAAGTGAGGGGAAATCCCTGCTTACTTAGTTTTCAACAGAACAGGTTTTCGATATGGAAGATTACTTACTGTCCCTACTTATGTTTGCTTCTCTGTCCCTCACTACAGATCTAGTTTAGAACTAGAATAGTGCAGTGCTAAAATATATATATATATATATATATATATATATATATATATATATATACCGACCAACCTCCATACCTTTAGAACCACCCATCTATTATTGAGTTGGTCCCCCTTTTGCCACCAAAACAACCATGACCCATCCAACCTCTGAAGGTATGCTGTAGGATCTGGCATCAAGCCATCAGTAACTGATCCTTTAGGTCCTGTAAGTTGTAAGATGGGGCCTCTATAGATCAGAATTATTTTTCCAGCACATCCCATAGATGCTCAATGGATTGAAATACAGACATTTTGGAGGCCAAGTCAACACCTCAAACTCATTGCTTTGTTCCTCAAACCATTTTTGAACCATTTATGCGGTTGGGCAGGGTGCATAATCCTACTGAAAGAGGCCACTGTCATTAGGGAATGCTGTTTCCATGTGGTACATGCCACGTAACATCCACATGAATGGCAGGACCCAAGGTTTTCCAGCAGAACATTGCCGAAAGCACCACACTGCCTCCACTGACTTGCCTTCTTCCCATACTGCATCCTGGTACCATGTCTTCCCCAGGTACGCAACACACACACCCGCCCATCCACATGATGTAAAAGATACATCAGACCAGACTACTTTCTTTCATTGCTCCATGGTCCAGTTCTGATGCTCACATGCCCATTGTAGATACTTTTTACTATGGACATGGGTCAACATGCACTCTGGCCGGTCTGTGGCTATGCTGCCCCATACTCAACAAACTGAGATGCCCATTTTTTCTGCTTTCAACACATCAGCTTCAGGGACAACATATTTATTTGCTGCCTAATATACCCCACCAACTTTCAGTTGCCATTGTAAGAAGATAATTAATATTATTAAGTTAACCTGTCTGTGGTCATGCAGTAATGGCTGATTGGTGTATATATTATATGCATACTGTACAGTTTAACCCTTTCATGACTAAGCCTATTTTTGAAATTTGGTGTTTACAAGTTAAAATCCGTATTTTTTGCTAGAAAATTACTTAGAACCCCCAAACATTATATATATTTTTTTAGCAGAGAACCTAGAGAATAAAATGGCGATTGTTGCAATATTTTTTATCACACGGTATTTGTGCAGCGGTGTTTTAAACACAAATTTTTGGAAAAGTGACACTTTCATGAATTTTAAAAAATCCAAACAGTAAAGTTACCCCAATTTTTTTGTATAATGTGAAAGATGATGTTACGCCGAGTAAATAGATACCAAACATTTCACCCTTTATAATTGCACGCACTCGTGGAATGGCGACGAACTATGGTACCTTTGAATTTCCATAGGCGACGCTTTAAAAAATTTTTACGGTTACCAGGTTTGAGCTACAGAGGAGGTCTAGGGCTAGAATTATTGCGCTCTGACGATCGCGGTGATACCTCACATGTGTGGTTTGAACACCGTTTACATATGCGGGCGTGACTTCCGTATGCGTTTTCTTCGCTGCGCGAGCTCGCGGGGACAGGGGCACTTTAAACATTTTTTTTTTTTAATTTAATTTATTTATTTTTGTACTTTATAAATTGTGTTTAAAATTTTTTTTTTTTTTTTTTTTTTACTTTTATTGCTGTCACAAGCAATGTAAACATCCCTTGTGACAGTAATATGTGGTGATAGGTACTCTTTATGGAGGGATGGGGGGTCTAAAATACACTTCAAAGTATTCAGATCGCCAAAAACGGCGATTCTGAATACTGTGTACTTTTTTAAATTCGGCGCCATTGGCAGCCGAGTAAACGGGAAGTGACATCATGACGTCGCTTCCGCGTTTACAACAAGAAGGCTGGAACGAAGCCACTCGCAGCTTCATTCCAGCCCGCCCCCAGCCGCCGAAGGCAGCCGAACGGACACCGGGCCTCCCAATCGCACGGGAGGCCCGGTAACAGCGGCGGGAGGCGGCGGGAGGGGGGGGATGTCCCCTCCCGCTCCTCCGGTATAACAGCCAAGCGGCTTTTAGCCGCATCGATTGTTATACACGGGTAGCTGATCGCCCGCTGTAAACAACGGTACCGGGATGATGCCTGCAGCTGCGGGCATCATCCCGGTATAACCCCAGAAAGCCGAGTACGCATATCTGCGTACGGTCGGCGGGAAGGGGATAAATAAAGTAAATACTGAGTCACTGTGAACAGATTTCACATAAACAATCTATCAATTTGGCTGTACAAAATGTGTAAATATCAAAATAATGTCTTAATTGTATATCAAAAGGAAAAAGGAATGCATATAAAAATAAATGTGAAAATAAAAATATATCATATAAAGAATTGCTCCAAAGGTCACTTCAAAAAAGAACTCCTTCAAATCCTTAAATTGCCTCCCACAATTCAGCACTTGGTGTCTGAGCAGCCAATCACCAGATCCCATGGGCTGGGTGGCATGGAACAGAGCAAGAACCAGCCATGGTGTATGATGGCTATCTTGATATAAGTGTAGATCGAGGGAATGGACAGGAAAAGGAAAGGTAAGCAAAAATGTCAGAAGTTGCCTTCTACAGGGTTCTACAGTTGCCTTCTGCAGGGTGTACATTAGAGCTGCATGATTCTGGCTAAAATGAGAATCACAATTTTTTTGCTTAGAACAAAGATCACGATTCTCATGGCATAACATCATCTTTCACATTATACAAAAAGATTGGGCTAACTTTACTGTTTAGTTTTATTTATTTATTTCAGTTACTTATATAGTGCCGTCAATTTACGCAGCGCTTTACATATACATTGTACATTCACATCAGTCCCTACCCTCAAGGAGCTTACAATCTAAGGTCCCTAACTCACATTCATACATACTAGGGACAATTTAGACAGGATCCAATTAACCTACCAGCATGTCTTTGGAGTGTGGGAGGAAACCGGAGTACCCGGAGGAAACCCACACAGGCACAGGGAGAACATGCAAACTCCAGGCAGGTAGTGTCGTGGTTGGGATTCGAACCAGTGACCCTTTTTACTGCTAGGTGAGAGTGCTACCCACTACACCACTGTGCATTAAAGTGCATTTTTTCACCAAAAAATTGCATTTTAGAAAGACTGCTACGCAAATACAGTGTGACATAAAATATTGCAACAACTGCCAGTTTATTCTCTATGGTCTCTGCTAAAAAAAATGTAGATATAATATTTGGGGGTTCTAAGTAATTTTCTAGGAAAAAATACCGATTTTAACGTAAGCAACAAGTGCCAGAAAAAGGCTTTGTTAAACTGCCCTCATCTACAGGCAGAAGTTCATCCATTTGATCTATTCTAAAAGAACGAAATGTTACAATGTTTTAGTTATCACAGCCTAAGTGATGTTGTGATAAACCTGGCAGGCTTGGCAGGACGCCTGGTTTTTGTTTTTTGACAGCTGTCATCAGTGAGCAGAGAAATCTCTGTACTGAATTGAGGAAATGCTTTTTTAAAATTGTGAGGGGGGTAGAATCGCTCTAGTGTACATATGGGGTTTTATTTCTAAGGCAGGTTTACTTTCTTATATAAACCAATAAAACAAGGAATGTAAGTGTTTATCAGGAACATGTTAACAAGATCTCAAGAAATATTAATATGCCAAATGTGAACATGCCCAGTGCAAGGAGCATGCTGGTAGGAGGAGAGATCAGAATAACAGAGAGATGACCTCCTACTTTAATGGCATGCAGCTGTTGAAGTAAGAGGAATGTCTGAGATCTTGACCTATCCCAATGCAACCTTGGAATAACAGCCAGACTAGCATTGTTAGAAGGAGATCAATAATGGTAGCCTTACATTTCAAAATGTGCAATTCAATAATATATTATTACCTGTAAAATATTTACTTAACTCAAAATGTTCTATCTAACAATAAGTTTTTAGGGTTGGGCCTACCTCTATCCTTTCTCCAAGTTTATATTAAAAAATTGAATATTGGGCTGCCTGTTTGTAAACATTCTATATCTGTGAAAATTATAATGTCACTGCCATATCTCCTTGTATGTGGTTTGCACTACCCCTGCTTTGGCATGTATTATCTGTTTTAAAGGTATGTGCATTGCATTCATGCTTCTTTGCTCTTGACTCAGGTGACCTGGAACTCCCTTTTCTGTATAAGGTATGTGTTTACCTTGTGATATTTTTTTGCTGTATTCTTCCTAATTTCTTTTAAAAAGAAAAAAGGAAAAAAAAAGCATATATGAGATATGCAAATTTGCGCTATCACTAGCAAATACAGACATAGGTGATAGTTATTTAAAACACTTGTGAGAGTTGCTAACAAACAGAGAAAATGTGTCAATTGCAACTGAAAAACCTCTGTTGACTTACAGGCATATGCAAAGTGTTGGCAGTGGCTTAACCACTTAAAGACTGCCTACCTACTGTTAGTAAACCTAACAGTTTGCAAAAGCTGTAAAGCTGTTTATATGAATGAATTGCAGACTACTAGATCTTCCTGCATGTACTTTTTACATTTTTAGGCTTCTTTCACATGGACAAACCAGAGCATACACCCATGTGAAGGGCCGTGTTTGCATGCATGGGATGCATCCTCGTGCAAGCAGTCCCATTCATGTTAATTGGGATGCAGCTGCATGGACACAGCCACTGCTCTGTGTGGTGCATGCATGTTAACAAGGCTTGACTAATCTCTGTGATGGAAGGCTTCAATGCCCTATAGGCAAGGGAGGGAACAGTATTCAGCTTCCAGCTACCAAAAGTTACATATTAGAGTGTCCTGGATTTTAGGGCTGCTGTGGTGCTCATCAAGAGGTTGAAAAATACCTGTTTTTTTTAATAAGCTTTACTAACCTGTAAAAAAAGACTGATTTACTGAGGCTGCACTCCAGGCACAAAAAATGTTCATTTAAGTATATTCCTTAAGGGCCAGTTCACACTGCTGCAGTACGAATTTAGCGTGATTTTGATCCATTTGCGTTGCGAATTTGCATTGCAAATTTGCATTGCGAATTTGCATTGCGAATTCTTTATGTGTTCTTGCGATTCTACTGCAAATTTTGCAGTCTATGGAGCTGAATTCGCATCGCACACGGATCAAACCTGGACAGGACCCTTTTTTTATGCAGCTTAGATTCCCAATGCATTCATGTGAATGGCACTCATGGAAAATTATGTTATTAAAATGACTTGCGAATTTAAGCGATCGCAACGGCTCAAATTCGCAATAGAATTTGTAGCAGTGTGAACCGGCCCTCATAGCCACAAAGGATACTAATTCACTTTGTGTGCACCAAATGCCTTCACAAACACAGTGATTTATTTGTATTTTTTGTAAAAGTAGCAGTGATGTCATAGTGATGGGGCCCTATAGTGATGGTGGCGTGAAACGCATGTAACGCATTTGGAAGAGCTAATAGCGTGATGTCATGCCAACACACCAATCGGGTTAGTGACGGCAACTTAAGTAGACTTTCTGTATGTGATTGTTTTTATTGTGGAAACGGATGGTGTTAACAAGAAATGTAGCACTTTGTATCAGTGAGATTTCCCTCAATAAATACTATACTGTGTTGCCTTAATTATGGCTGTTGGTGCCCCCAGTGGAGGAGAAGTATTTTGATAGACCATGCAACTTGCCCAGGATTGTTGAATAAGCTTAAGCCTGGGTTCACATTAAGTGCAGGTTTGAAATTGTGCCAGTTCAGCTGAACTGACACGATTTCAAACCAGCAATATAGTCTGACTTCGGGGGGGGGGGGGGGGCGATTTGACAAATCGCCCCCGAAGTTGCCAAAAGTAGTACAGGAACTGCTTTTGAGAATTGGTGTTGTGCTGGAAATAGCTGCCGATTTGGCATGCGATTTGACATGTCAAATCGCAAACCAAATCTGCCCAATGTGAAAGTGGGCTAAATTGAATCTCAGTCCCTTAGCGGCATGACCTTCTGGTGAGTGTGCAATCTTTCTGTCTGTTGGAAGCAGTGGTCTTACACTATTTCTGGTGCTACATTGAGGATGTCAAGGATATTGGATGCACTAAATATATATATATATATATATATATATATATATATATATATATATATATATATATATATATATATATATATAATAATTTAGGTAAGAATACACATTTCTTCTATTTGCCTATGCCACACTTTAGCTTTAAAGCAACTACTGCTAAATTTGAAACGTTTCATAGTTACATTATGTAAAAGAGCTTGTAATAACATTCATGACTGTGAATGTTAAAGTACTCTCACCGGTACAGAGATTGAAATATTTGACATTTATGTAATTTTGCCATTAAGAATATTGTTTTCTTCTAAAGGACACATGTACTGATGAAATATGTAGGCCTGCACTTCTGACCTCCATTACTGAAAATGCTGGTCACATGCTTGTCTTTCTAAAAAAAAAGTCTTCTATACTTTCTTAGTCACTGGTCGGGAACAAGTGTTAAGTGAAGTAATAGGTTTTCCTTAAAGTGGAACTTCACTCTTTTAATCAACATTGACTGTTTAACCACTTGCCGGCCAGCCGCCATCATTATACTGCGGCAGGTTGGCTCTGTTGCGCAAATCGCCCATAGCTGTATGTTGGTTCATGCAATAGACACTGTCACGTACCTGGTGGAGATTGAGCTGGAGAGAGGGCTTCTCTTGCACCTCCTGTCCAGCACCCCTGGTAGAGATGACAGGGAGTGAAGGACACAGAGTGGCACGAGGGCCAATGTAGCAGATGGCTCTGGTTGGGTCTTGGCAGGAACCCGAAGGCTGCGGATCACCGGATAGGCACCCAGAACTGGAACTAAGTGTTGCTGGATCAGCAGGCAGAAGCATAGGTGAAACATAAGCCGGGTGTCATCAACAGCCGAGCAGACCAGGTACCAGAACGTAAGGCAGAAGCAAAGACAGGATACAGGCCAGGTTCGGTACACAGTCAGGCAGCGAGGTACAGAAGCATGAAGCAGGAATGAGGTCAAACACAAGCCAGGGTCAAAAGGAAGGCAGGCAGAAGTCCAAGAGAAGGTTCAGGTACAAGCTGGGTCAAACACAGAACACTGGAACAGATCAAAGCACAGGTAAACAGGAACAAGCTGAAAGACCACTCAGCAATGTGTGTGTGACATTGCTCCATTTAAATAGACCAGGTGGCGCCAGTGCGTGCATGTGTGTGTGCTCGTGTGCCTGTTTGCGGCTGCGTGCGCCCACCTGTTCACGGACGTGCGTGTCCGCATGCGCCAGCACACATTATTCTTGGCGCACACACCACTGTGCGCCAACGTGCGTCTATCAACCGGCCTTCTCTTACAGACACAGTGGGCGTGCACACGACGCCGGAACCAATGCGCGTGACTGGCGGCCACAATCACCCACGATCATTTCACAGAGTTCCGGGAATCTGTCAATGTAAGCAAACAGATCCCCGTTCTGTCAGGGGAGTAGAGAGAGATCGTCTGTTCCTAGTGATACATTGATCTCTCTCCTCCTCCAGTAAGTACACTCCCCCCACAGTTATAAATACCTCCCAGGGAACACATTTAACCCCTTGATCATCACTAGTGTTAATCCTTTCCCTGCCAGTGTCATTTATACAGTAATCAGTGCATTTTTATAGCAAAAAATGGTCCCAAAAAAGTGTCAAAAGTGTCTCATCTGTTCGTCGCAATGTCGCAGTCCGGCTAAAAATCACTGATCACCATCATTACTAGTAAAAAAAAAATAAAGAATAAAAATGCCATAAATCTATCCTCTATTTTGTAGACGCGATGACTTTTGCGCAAACCAATCAATATATGCTTATTGTGATTTTTTGCCAAAAATATGTAGAAGAATACATATTGGCCTAAACTGAGAAACTAATTTGTTTTTTTATTTATTTTTTATGGGATATTTATTATAGCAAAAAGTAAAAAGTATAGCATTTTCTTCAAAATTGACACTATTTATAGCACAGAGGTGATCAAATACCACCAAGAGAAAGCTCTATTTGTGGGAAAAAAAGGACATCAATTTTGTTTGGGTACAACGCCGCACCGCAGTGTAATTATCAGTTAAAGCGACACAGTGCCTTATTGCAAAAAATGGCCTGGTCAATAAGGGGGTAAATCCTTTCGGGTCCTTAAGTGTTTAATCCCTACGCTGCTAGCATTAGTAAATAGATAGGAAAGTACATCATAATTACTTGCTTCAAACTTATATTTATTTATTTACTTCCTGGTTTCTGGCCTAGGCAAATTATGTCATACATCTCAGGAGCCTTCAGGAGAAATGGGGGGGGGGGGGGGTTCTCAAGTAAGCACACACTCCTGCTTGTATGCCTGAGCTAAGGGCACTTTATCCTCACTTCAGTTCAGTAGCATTGTTCTGTGTACACAGGGCAGCATTACTGAGCGGTTGCTAGGATATTGACAGCTGGGCCACATAGCGCCATTAATTGTTATGGCAAACTGCTCAGCTGCAACATAACAACCCATAATGCTGTACAGCCCGGTCACCTGTGTCCTGGCAGCCAGCTGGGCTGCACAGCATCAGTAGTTGTTATAGTGCACTCCCAGTCTGCAGCATAACAACTGATGATACAGTACTGCCCAGCCACAAGAATCCTAGCAACCTATGACCCACAACTGCATGGTGCCATTGGTTGCTATGACACTGACTGACTTGTCTTCACTTGAGCTTAGTAATGCTGCCCTGTATACACAGGACAGCATTTCTGAGCTAGTTGCTAGGATACCTTCAGCTGGGCCACACAGTATCACTGGTTGTTATAGTGTACCACTTGGATGCAACGTAACAACCAATGGTGCTGGACAGCCCAGCCACCTGTGTCCTACCAACCAGCTGGGCTGCACAGCATCATTGGCTGTTATGATGCACCACCAGCTTGCAACATAACAACCAATGATGCTGTATGGTCCAGCCACCAGCACCCTAACAACCAATGGCCCACAACTGCACAGTGTCATTGGTTGCTAAGACACTGACGGTTACACAACAGCAACCTAGCTACCAATGGGGAGGTGCTAAAAATAGGGGAGGTGGCAATAATGCCTTCCTCAGGAGGCAGTTATCCTAGTACATTCCTTTACTGGGGTCATAGTTTACACAGGGTTATGGCCTCCCCTGTGACAGTGCTGATTGGTTCAGCAGTATCACATGTGTAAGTCACGCACTTAATGAAGCAATAGGGGAACAAAAATAAAAGGTAAGTATATACACCTGCAAATATGGGGATTAAAGCCGGCCAGTTTCTTTGCTGTTTTTAGTTGTAAACAAAGCAAAACAAACAAAACAACAAAAAAGTGACTAGCACAGATCATTGTTCATGTTGTTTTCACAATTTTAAGAACTGCTATCAGATTTTATGATAAAATTATCAGCTACATAAAAATAGAAGACAAAAACAAGACAGAAAGACTGAAAAAAAAATTCCAGTTACTGATGATATTATTGTTCTCAGCTACTGATATGCAATCATCTCATTCAACATAAAAGAAAGTATAAACTAAAGGACAAACATATTATGTAAATAGGCAACAAATTCTCTGCTGAATACCAGTGCAGTGAAGGATGTTACTTTTTTTGTTGCTTTTTGTAGTTGGTTTGGAAGCTTTAATTGTAGATCACAGAAAAAAATGTTGCAAAGGCTTTCCTACATCTTACATACAGCACCTTTGTTTACTTTTTATCTTTTCTGTGTCATTCCTTTGAAGAAATAATACCAGCAAAACTCTGGGCTGAATTGTTTTTTTAAACAGTATTTTATACCATTTTATTCATGGTTATTAGTATTGCCAGTGACAAGGTCAATTTGACAACACTTTCCACATTTGTGAGATTGCTGCCTTTCATGGAAACAAGCAAGTGAGGCAGGGGACAGCATAAAATAATGTCTCTTACTGTTACTATTAAATTTATGTAGCACCATCATATTCCATGGAACTGTACAAATTAAAGCTGCAGGCTGCAGGCTACAGGCAGATATAAAAAATGTGCATTATTGCAGCACTGTGTTCACTACAAAACCATGGGATGTGCTTTTACCTGAATTTGGATTGATGTAAGCAGGTTGTAATCTCCTGTATATCAGCACTAACATTTGGTTAGGGCAGGGGTCTTCAAACTGCGGCCCTCCAGGTGTTCAGGAACTACAATCCCATCATGCCTAGTCATGTCTGTGAATGTCAGAGTTTTACAATGCCTCATGGGATGTGCAGTTCTGCAACAGCTGGAGGGCCGTAGTTTGAGGATCCCTGGGTTAGGGAATGGACAGGACTGGGAGCTGGTTGCTGATAAATATGCATACACTAAGTTTTATGACAGGAGGAAAGAAAAGGGTGAGCAGAGGGGTGCCCTCTTAAGTCCAGTCAATAGGCTGGAGTCAGGGAGGTGTCAGCTGTGCCTCTAAATCCAAAAACCAAACAATCATAGCTTACCAAATCTTAAATGTGGGGCTGCACTCTGTTCTCCTTTTTAGACTTTTTTTTTCTTCCTTTAACCGCTTGCCAACCAGCGCATGGCGATTTACGTCGGCAGAATGGCACTGGTAGGCAAAAGGGCGTACAGATACATCCCCTTTAAGAAGCGGTGTCGTGGGCACACGCGCGCAGCCAGAGGCTTGAGACTTGATGTCCACTGGGCGCCCGCGATCGTGTCACGGAGAGGAAGAACGGGGAGATGCTTTTGTAAACAAACCATTTCCCTGTTCTGCCTAGTGACAGAGCAGAGATCACTGCACTCTGCCATTGAGAGCAGTGATCACTGTCCTGTGTGTTGAAGCCCAGCCCCCTCACAGTTAGAATCACTCCCTAGGACACACTTAACCCCTTCACCGCCCCCTAGTGGTTAACCCCTTCACTGCCAGTGTCATTTACACAGTAATCAATGCATTTTTATAGCACTGACCACTGTATAAATGACAATGGTCCCAAAATAGTGTCAAAAGTGTCCGATCTGTCCGCCATAATGTTGCAGTCCCGATAAAAATCGCAGATCGCCGCAATTACTAATAAAAAAAAAATTAAAAATAAAAATGCCATAAAACTATCCCCTATTTTGTAGATGCTATAAATTTTGCGCAAACCAATCAATATACGCTTGTTGAGATTTTTTTTACCAAAAATATGTAGCAGAAAACATATTGGCCTGCGCAAAAAATTTTTTTTAAATATATTTTTGGGGGATATTTATTATAGCAAAAAGTAAAAAATTTTGAATTTTTTTCAAATTTGTTGTTCTTTTTTTGTTTATAGCGCAAAAAATAAAAACCGCAGAGGCAATCAAATACCACCAAAAGAAAGCTCTATTTGTGAGAAAAAAAAGACGTCAATTTTGTTTGGGTGCAACGTCACAGGACCACATAATTGTCAGTTAAAGCAACGCAGTGCTGAATCGCAAAAAGTGCTCTGGTCAGGAAGGGGGTAAAATCTTCCCGGGGCTGAAGCAGTTAAAGTGGAGCTGATTTTACAAAAACTTGCAATCTGCCAAAAAATACACCTACTTGCCTGCTTAGTGTTCTGCTGAATGTAAAGTGTGCTGCGTATGCACAACTCAGCCTACATTGTTAGCACAGTCCCTGTGTGCTGGGATGACTGACTCCTGTGCATGCACAGGAGTTACGTCATCCAGTGGCGTTGTTAGGTGGGTTCGAGGGGTGCGGGCCACACCCAGGTAACATCCGCCAGAGGGGTGACACCCATAGGTAGCGGCACGCACTGCTAATACTGCCCGTTGCCCTGATCTGCACCTCCGGACTTGCGCTGTGTCCCTCAGTGCCCCGGACTGAAGCTGCCTCCCCCACCTCTCTGTTTACATCCACACAAGAGGAGGAGGAGCCTGAGGGACACACATGGCTGTGTGTATCGTCCGCACTGTTCTGAGGTCTGTAAACTTTATGTATATGTGGGTGGACATGTGCAGGGGTATTCTATACTAATGGGGGTCTGCACTGAGGGGGGATTCTATACTAATGGGGGGTCTGCACTGAGGGGGATTCTATACTAATGGGGGTCTGCACTGAGAGGGGATTCTATACTAATGGGGGGTCTGCACTGAGGGGGATTCTATACTAATGGGGGTCTGCACTGAGGGGGGATTCTATACTAATGGGGGCTCTGCACTGAGGCGGATTCTATACTAATGGGGGTTGGCACTAAGGGGGGATTTTATACTGATGGGGGTCTGCACTGAGGGGGGATTCTATACTAATGGGGGAGTCTGCACTGAGGGGGAATTCTATACTAATAGGGGCTCTGCACTGAGGGGGATTCTATACTAATGGGGGTTGGCACTGAGGGGGGATTTTATACTGATGGGGGTCTGCACTGAGGGGGATTCTATACTAATGGGGGGAGGGTCTGTACTGAGAGGGGGATTCCATACTGATAGGGGTCAGCACTGAGGGGGGTGTATATACTGATGGGGGGTCTGCACTGAGGTAGGAGGTTGATACTGATGGAGGGGGGTCTGCAGACTCTGCACTGAGGGAGGGTGTCTGTACTGATGGGGGTCTGCAATAAGGGAGGGGAGTCTGTACTGAGGGAGGGGGTCAGTACTTAGTGGGGGGTCTATACTGAGGAAAGGGGGTTTGCACTGAGCATTGGTCTGTACTGATGGAGGGGGGTCTGTACTGAGGGAGGGGAGTCTGTACTTAGTGGGGGGTCTATATTGATGGAAGGGGGTCTGTACTGAGGGAGGGGGGCTATATTGATGGAATGGGGTCTGTAGTTAGTGGAGGGGGCTCTGTACTGAGGTAGTAGTTGGAGGAGGGGGTGACACCAATTTTTTCGGCACCGGGTGACACCAACCCTAGTGACGCCACTGACATCATCCTGCACTGGCCAATGAATAAACCCAAAGACTGGCATCTGGGTAGAAGATACTGAAGCCAGCGAGGGATCCCTTACAGATTTCGTACCATTAGAAAGTGCCTTTAGTTCCACTTTACCAGACCAAGCTATCCAGTAAGTGGCAGTTAGGCCTGATTCACACCTATGCATTTTTAGTGCTTTTTGCATTTTGCAGATTTGCACTACAGAACGTGTTCTATAGGAAACCATGTTAAATGGACTGTAGTGCAAATCTGCACAATGCAAAAAGCACTAAAAATGCATAGGTGTGAATCAGGCTTTAGAGGGTTACAACAAACTATTTAACTTTACTAAGTGTGGTTGCAATGGTTAACCTTTATTCAAATATGTTCAACCTCGTAAAAACTTTATTGAAAAGAAAAAAGAAAACTGTCTAAAAAGTGTTAGCTGGAGATAGGCTTTTTTTTTGAGAGTCATTTACGTAAAGTCTAAATCTACGGGTCCACATAACACTCTCCCCTATACAAGCTGACAGTGTCAGCGTCTGAGGATGGCTATGCTGCTCTTCCATAGATCCATTGGAGGAGTGAGTGTGGTGACCAAAAAACAGAAGTGTGTTACTGGCTGGATCACCAGGTGAAAATAAATAAAAAAATAAAAAAAATTAATAAAAAGACCCCCCCCCAGAAAAAAAAGAAATAAGCAGCCACCATGTCTAAGGATAGGTATACTGCAATAAATTAAATTATTGTTTTGGGGTTTATATACACTTTTAGAGCTGATTTCCATGAGGGCAGAGAATTATGTGTTTATGTGCCCGGGAATGACAGATGACAAGATCATCAATGACAGGTTGACAGATGCAGCGGCTGTACAGATCTACCTGCACATCTGTAAAGAGGTGTATACACAAGTCTGGAGAAAGTCTGTCTAGATCCAGAACCATTCATCTATCTCTGTACAGATGTAAATGCTCCCATCACTCCCGGTAGCATAAACCCATACTGTATGGAGTTTTGCACTTGTGTGTGTAAATGTTAATTTACAAATGTAAAATGTTATTGTAGCAGAGAAAGTGATGCAATCTGTCTGACTGTACTGTATGGCAGGGTCATGTAAATCCTAGGGATGAATAAATGGAAATGCAAATTCATTGTAAAACAGCTCCAATGCACATATTTCATCTGTGTATATAGATGTTTGCTGAAGTTCAACTTAAGGGGGGAGATTTTATAAAATTGGTGCACTCAGAATCTGGTGCAGCTGTGCAAGGTAGCCGATCAGCTTCTAACTTGAACTTGTTTAATTAAGCTTTGACAATAAAACCTGGAAACTGATTGATTTCTATGCAGAGCTGCGCCTGTTTTTGTACAATCCAATTTTAGTAAATCTTCCCCAAGGTGTTAGGCCCCTTTCACACGGTCGGACCGTTCCGGTCTGCCTGTCAGTTTTGATGGCGGACCTGAACGGGCATTCCATTATAGCCTATGGAGCAACGGATGTCAGCGGAAACATGTCTGCTGACATCTGACTCGGTCCGATCCGCTAAAAGCAGACGGATGGCCCTATGTTCATATCTGTCGCTGGCGGATCGGATCGGGTGAGCATGTCCGTTTTCGTCCAATCTCTCCATAGGCAGCAGCGGCGCTGGACAAGCCCCTCCCTGCTCAGTGAGCAGAGAGGGACCTCTCATCTGCCGGCTCAGCGGAGATCAATGGAGAGATCTCCCACTGAGCCAGCGGACCGAGGCAGACTCCATGGAAGCGGAGTCCACCTCGTGTGAAAGGGGCCTTACAAACAAATGTAACTATTGTATAAACATGAACAATAAACAATAAATTAGCAACAATGTACACAGTAAGGGCTCTTTCACACAGTAATGTCTGTTTTCACTGACTCTGCTTGCGCAGCAGGGATCGATCCATTGATCCCCTCGAGCCGGCAGATGACAAGTCCGTCTCTGCTCACTCTGCAGAGATGGACCTGTCAGGGCCCTGTTGTCCTCTATGGAGATTGGATGAAAATGGACCTCTTGTCCGTTTTCCCTTGATCCAACCCGCCAGACGGATGGAAAATAGGGTTTCCATCTGTTTGGATTTAGTGGAGCAGATCGGATGTCAGCGGATATGTCACCACTGACATTCGCTGCTCCATAGAGGTACATGGAGCGTCCATTCAGGTCTGCCTAAAAAACTGATAGGCGGACCTGAAGGGTCCGCATGTGTGAAAGAGCCCTAAAATAGAAAATAAAGTTCTGCCCATTGAACTTCCAATCTAGAACACATGGCAACTGTCCATGGGGTTACAAAAATCCAGCATCAGTAAACAAATTCTTCCCGTCATGAGATAGTACAGTAGAAGAGTATCCCTTGAAGACTTATGCCCTGTACACACGACCGGTTTTCCCATCGGAATAAACTCTGAAGGTTTTTCAGACGGAGTTCCGACGGAATTCTGTTGAAACTGTCTTGCATACACACAATCACACCAAAGTCCGACCGTCCAGAACTCGGTGACGTACAACACGTACGACGGGACTAAAAAAAGGAAGTTCAATAGCCAGTAGCCAATAGCTTCCATCTCGTACTTGTTTCAGCGTATGCGTCGTTTTTGGTCCGTCGGAACAGCATACAGACGAGCGGTTTTCCTGATAGGAATTGATTCCATCGGAAATATTTAGAACATGTTCTCTTTCTAGGTCCATCAGAATTTTCGACGTAAAAAGTCCGATGAGGCATACACACGATCGAAATATACGATAAAAAGCTCCCGTATGACTTTTTCCGTCGGACATTCTGCTCGTGTGTACGAGGCATTAGTTACTTTATTCACATTTAATTCTTAAGGTGACCCAAACCAAATCACAATTAGTATTTTTTTTATAATTGTATCCCAGTTTCTCCTATTTATAGAATATAGAGCTATTTATTTAGCTGGGTATTTTATTATTTCTCAGTACCATGTTATCATTACTGCAAAATTAATTGTCTAATGAATTTCACATTAACAGGTCATGTTAAATTTTCACCTCTTAAACCTATTCTTGTTTGCAACCCTGACCAGCAAATCAAAGATAGAACATCTATTTTACTCAAGATGTCATTTTGCTTCTATATACCATTATCCCTAAATGTTTTTATACATTTTTATGGTGTATTGTTTTTTTTTGTCATTGCTTGCCATATGCTCACTGAATAAATGTAGGCAGAGAATTTTAATGTAAAAAATGGCAAACACTAAAAAAAAGGATATCTTGGGCTGCTTTAACTAGAACAAAAGCTCTTCATCAATCCATTTATATGAACAGCAGAGTCTACTTAAAACAGCAGGTCTATGCATGTCACTCATCTATGACAAATCCAAAAAGCAAGAGATGTATTCACTATTATAGAATAGTGAGCAGAGCCATGTCAATTATTCCTTCCTATGCCTGGGATTGCAAGTATCTATGTCCTAAATACGTGCTTAAACAAGCCAATCCTAACATCACCCAATGCAAGGGGTAATGATAATTAAATGCACTTCCATTCTGAAACAAATGCCTGCTCTCTACTTGTCAGAAACAAGGTGTCACTCTGTTCCTGCTTCTGTTTTTTTTTCTGAAAAAAGATGTGCATTTAATTTATTTATTTATTTATTTATTTATTTATTTTTTATTAAAGGTGAGCTTAGCCTTTAATATAATAATATATATTGCTTAGTAATTAACAGTAACTGCATTCAAAAATAAATGCCTGTCTTCTCCCAGTTGCCCAGTAATGAGCTGAGCATTACTATATCAAACTGTTAAGAGTGCATTTACACTTACCTTCAGCATATTACTTTATTTAAACACATTGGGAACTGTAGAAAAACTTTATTTTTCCCAGACCACTTTTTCTTGAGTATAAATGTTGCTGCATTTACTTTTATTTAGACACTTTAAGAGAATCTAATCGCCCTCTGAATGCACAGATTTCTATTTTCTGAAAACACAAGTAACCTGAGTGCTCCTAAATGCAGGTAAATGCGCAGGTTGATTTACTAAAGGCAAATAGACTGTTCACTTTACTCTGCTGACTTCCATCAATCAATCATTTGCAAACAAAAGTGCTGCTTTTTTGTTTTCTTTGCACGTGATTGGGTATTTTTAGGTATGCCTTTGCAATTTGAATAGCATTTTTGCCTTCCAACCCCACGGTGTGACATATCCTATTCAATATTAATATTATTACATGCATGATATGCAATTAGAAATGTCCCATATGCACATTAAGCCCAGGTTCACACTGATGCGGGTTAGAAAGCGTGCGAGTTCAGCTGAACTTGCACAATTTTAAACCTGCAATGCAGTCCGACTTGGGGGGGGGGGGGGGGTGATTTGACAGATATCTGTGCGGGTTCATGCACAGATGTCTATTCAAATCGCCCCCGAAGTCACCAAATGTAGTACAGGAACTACTTTTGAGAATCGGTGCGGTTGGCGTCGCACCGACTAGGACGGTGCCATTGCCGTCAATAGCCACCGATTTGGCATGCGATTTGACATGTCAAATCGCATGCCAAATTGGCCCAATGTGAACGTGGGCTAAAGGTATATAAACACTGCCAGTGTGAAAGAAACCTTAGTTGGGTGAGTGGTAAGAGGGCCATATGAATAAACCACTGCAATTTCATACCCAGATCTAAATACACTAGGCTCTCTCACTATACAAAATCTTCTGGTCACCCATACCTTGGTGACATGGGGAAAAGTAATTCTGAGTCTCTTGTTTTCTGGATGTGAAGGATTTCCATCTTTGCTGCTTGAAGTCCCTTATCTGTGTTATTATACACACCCTGATCATTCAACAAGAAAAAAGAATCTTTCAAGGGTCTAATTTTCTTATTAGATCAACTAGAAAACCTCATATTCAGGCTAACAGACCTGTTAGTTACTTTACAAGTCTGCATGAATAAATACTTGACATGTCACAAAATACAGCCGCCATGTACTTTTTCAAAAGCTGCACCTTTTACCATTGAAAAGCAGTCCATTAGCTTTAGTAAAGTGATTTTACCTAGTCTACTGTGGGCAGGAGGAAGCATTTTCATAAGCGTGCCATACACTAATTGAATTTTGTCTGGTTTCTAAAGAACTGGCTGAAAATCGAGCATTGGGGGGCCCTGTTGGCATCCTACCACCCAAAATCATTTAATCCAAAAATCGAATGAGCTGGGCAGATAATTCTTGGTCAAACAGTGACTGCATACAGTCAGCTCCAGTCACTGTTTGGTAGAGGTGTATTCTGATAGCCGCCTGAGCTGTATGTCAGAATACAATAGCCTCAATAGGGGATTTATCCATCCATGTATCCATCCATGTTGGTTATCAGTCATGGATGAATCCTTTTTTTTTTTTGTTCAGCTTGCAGGTTTTTTAGTGTATGGCCAGCTTTAGTCTCCTCTATCTTCATGATCAGACTGCAGCACTGTAATTTTGGAGAGGCTTCAGCAGTGGCTGATCTGTATAAAAATGTTCTGAACAACAGCCCAAAGTTGCAGAGACACCAAAATTAACATTATTGTGTCATTTCTAAAGCTGGCCATAGACGGTTTGATAGTTCGCTGCTAAACTGGCCAAGATTCAAACCATGTATGGGCAGGCTGAATGTACCCAAGTTGATCATCTAATCAACTTGGGTAAAACCAGCCTGTTGGATTTTACATTCGATTATGCTAGCGGCTATTATAGCCACTAGCAGTGATTTGTGTTCTCCAGGTGGGGACAGCTTCCCCTGCTGGGAGAACACAATGGCTTTGCAGGAGGGATCCCCCCCCATCAACACTGACTGTGTTGATGGGGGAATCGAGCACTCCATCCATGGCCAGCTTCAGTATCACAGTTTAGGAAGAAGATGATACAATTGGATGATGTCTGAACAAAGATCAAGCTATTCTGATATTGAGAAACAAGAGAGAGCATTGTTTGGAGGTCCTACTGAGACACAGGTGTCTTTGAAGTGAGAACTGACAGAGGACATTAGGGCTGGAGTCCTGCACATGATTTATGCTTAGTGAGAATGACCACTTTGTAAATTCCACCCTGGGGCTTGCACTTCAATATAGGGCTCCTTCTTGGAATCAAATGTGATTCATCATTTGTCCTTTGCGGAACATGAAATGTAAGATCGTTTTTTGGTTTGTTCCTTGGTGTCTCTTGGGTGTAAACTTGGTATTGTTTTTTGGAAATGATGGTCCATACCTTTTGTCTTCCAGTAGATATATACATCAATTGCTTTTCATTTTTTAAGTTTAACCACATAGATTTTTCCACATTTTCTCCTGATGAGGATCTATGATCATTTGAAATGTGTTGAGCTGAGATGTGGCATGATGTCTTCTACATGTATTGATGCAGACTAAATATGTTAACCCTTTGTCACAACATTGGATATGGTGTTATATGTGTTTTTAATGTTTGTTTAATAAACTTTATATTTTAAGAATTTTTTTTCTCAGTAAGGTGTCACAAACTTATAAGCCCTTAAAGTGCTTTGCTACAAAAAATTGTCGATTTCGGGTATACAAGGGGTAGCTTATTCTCATTCACTCTCTGCCCTGAGCTCTTCCAGCTCTAGTTTATGCAGGGTACACGAGTCCCACCCACTATACCCACCCAAAGGAGGGACCTGAATAAAATTAGTACTAACCCCTACTTACATGCTATGTGAGGGTAAAGATGATTGCGTCCAATCAGGATATAGCTGGATCTCCAGGACAGACTAAATGGTAATTACATGCACTGATCAAGCTTTGTTCAGCTCAGCAAGGACTGGCTGAATTTAGTGAAAATCAGTGTGTGTGGCCACCTCCACTCACCAGAAGGGACATGTTGGAAATTTTTTCATTGATCAGCTGCAGCCTCCATTCAATGTAATCTGACAGAAGCTGGTGGAGTGGTTTGATCAACTTTTGTGAAAAGAACATGTTACATTTTTTTGCCGATCAGTGGCTACAGCCAATCAGTTGATCTTTCCTGATCAGTGTATTCTGACAGCTGTGGGTCCTGCTGTCGGAATACAATGTCCCATCTGGGGGGATTCCTCCAACCATTTTATTTGTGTGGATGGATGAATCTTTGCTATTGAGTTGTGTGTGGTAGATCCCGGTTGACAGAAGTTGCCCATTTGATCAACTTCTGTCTAAGGGGCATTTTATAAAAAATTCCCATCAATCAGAGGCTGCAGCCAATCAGCTTCTCAGTATATTCTGACAGCTGTGGGTCCTGCTGTCATAATACTTTGTCATGCCGAGGGAGATTACTCCATCCACCTTCTTTTGTATGGATATAGTTATCTGTCCTTTCTTTTTTTTTTAAACTAACAGTGTATGGCCAGCTTTAAGTAGAGTTTTTGTGAAGTGAATATACATCAAGACGTTATTAATAAGTAGGTTATATTTGCTACCAGTTCTATGACCACTGCCACAAGAAATAGACGCTTTCAGTTTATATATAGCAGGAATTTTCCTTTGAAAGTACTTTATGCCTTTCTTTATTATGGGTTTTATACTAAATGTAAATAGCCCCTGCTATTTTATGTCCTTTGAAATAGCATACCTTTAAAGTTTGTCTTATGCTTTTTAATGCCGTAGCAAGACACCAGATAGGAAACCTTTGAAATAATGTTCTTATCCATAAGAACTGGAAGGATTATGTCTCCAATATTATATTTTGTTCAGTTAGTTAATGTTTCCGGCGTTATCTCCAGTGACAGTGAGCTTCTCTGGCTGGAAAATGACACATTGTAAGAGATCACTACGTGACGCTTTAATCTTCAGATTACAGACTTACTCCCAAGATATTTGCAGGGTTGATTCAGTTACAGCTGGGCACATTTGCTCATGCGGCTAAATATGATCTTGCTACAGCAGTAATCTCCTCAAACTGTCATGGGGTTACTGTATAATAGTAATGGCCATCTTTTCACTGAGAATTTAGCAGCAATTGCTTCCCATTAACCCCTTTGCCTCAAGGGCTGCGGCACCCTCTTTTATCTATGATAAGCAAGTCTACAAAAAAGGTTTTTTGTTTTCAATTTTTTTCGCTTTGGAAGGTGATGCTTAAAATGACCCAGTTTTAATTAGAGCGCTGTAAAGGCTGCTTTTCATATGTGTGTGGGAAATGCCTTAGAAAGAATGATGCTCTCAGAGTCAGAGTACTGCGCTGTGTGCTACTTATTTTCTGCAGTTCAAGTGTGGTGTGCTAGTTCATTTCAGTAAAATCATTTCTTCGCCATATACACATAAATGTTATTTCTCTATGATATGAAAAAAAATGTTTCATAGGATGTTGTTAGCTTTATATGAAGTTTTAAAGTTTAAACTATTTTTGCACACGGAAAAACTGTTACCTTTTGTATAAAAGCTTCTGCCCTTGGAAAACAGTTATGTTCGGTTTCCCTACCTCCAGGAATAACTTAATCATATGTTCCTATCTTTTTCAGTCTATTTTGGAATGTCTCCAATCCGTCCAGTTTTGTTAGTACCCGCCGAAAAAAGCATTGTCTTAGGGATAGAGTGTAGTGTGCAAAAAAACTGCAGTCTGACAACATCCTATAAATGTAACATTCCATGCAATAAGATAAAAAGCCTTCCATGTGAAGCAGCCCCTCAACACTTACCTGAGGTCCCTCTCTGTTCAGCGATGTCCACAAGTCCCTCGGCCATCCAATACTCTCCTTCCTGATTGCCATTGGCTCCCGCTGTTGTCAATCAAAGTTAGCTAGCCAATCAGGGTATAGAGGGGGCATGGCCAGGTCAAGGCTCCATGTCTGAATGGACACAGGGAGCTGTGAATCGGCTTGGCTACTTGCTGTGGGGGCACTGAACAGGAGGGAGGGGCCAGGATCACAGAAGTAGGACCCAAGAAGTGGAGGATCTGGGCTGCTCTGCTCTCCACTGCAACAAAAGAGGTAAGTATACCATGTTTGTTATTTTTCTGGGAATAAAAAACAATCCTTTACAATCACAATCAAGTCTAAGTAAACCCCCCTATCGTTTTCAGCCAAGGAAGCTGCCATATTTGCCTCTGTTTAATCTACAACTGCCATGATGTTGCACATGTAATCAGTTATGACATCAGCTATTGGATGGTTTGACAGTTTGGTTGAGAGCACAACCAATGGGGGTGTTACATTTCCAGCACGTGTTGGAAATGAAACTGTTTTATGGATGGGTTTACTTCCGCTTTAAAACCAATTTGTGTCCTACTTGGTGGAATGGCTGTGCTATACAGTCAAACATGGTGCAGGGCGGTGCAGGATAGGTGGAATAGTGTGAATTCACAAGGACACTAATGGGGCAAGTTTTACAAAAATAGCAACCTAATCATAGGCATTGGAACTGAAGGCTGAAATGTATTCAGCTTATATGTTGCCTTCCCTGGTTTCTCCTTCCCTTCTAATAAACATGTTAATGGCATTTTTAAAATAAACCTTTCCATGTTTTATTACATGATTAATTTGGACTCATTGATATCATTACTGGATTTTTTTTTTCTATATGCCATGCAAGTAGATCATGGCTAGTGGGAGGGGCAGTCAGGGTACTGTACATTGCTTTCGGAAAATATCCCAGCACCCTGCCTCAGTATTTCTCAGTGGGCTGGCACTTGGGAGGACATATATCAAAATGCCTTGATGGTTGGAGGAGTGGACGTTCTTAGGTAGGTTGCATTTGATTCCAGACCCTAGGTAATTTCCACATGTAATGCAGAGCCTCCATAATTAAGTTAGAAGCTCACAGCATGCAGTAAAATCAAAGTAAGCAGTTTCAGTATAGAGAGGAGCCTGTACAACTGTGCAAGGCTGTAGTTAAAGCGGAGTTCCACCCAAAAGTGGAACTTCCACTCATCTGATTCCTCCCACCCTCCGGTGCCACAATTGGCACCTTGCAGGGGGGAGGGGGGTGCAGATACCTGTCTACTACAGCTATTTGCACCCACTTCCTGGAATAGACTCCCGCGGGAGTCATGCCCCTTCCCGCACCCCCCCATGTCTCCTGGGAAACACACAGGTCCCAGGAGATAGCAGGGACCACTTAGGACGCGGAGCGCGACTCGTGCATGCGCAGTAGGGAACTGGGAAGTGAAGCCGCAATGCTTCACTTCCTGATTCCCTCACAGAGAATGGCAGCGGCAGCAGCCGAGAGCCGAGCGATTGATTGGCTTCGGCTGCTGACATCGCTGGACTCCAGGACAGGTAAGTGTCCATTTATTAAAAGTCAGCAGCTGCAGTATTTGTAGCTGCTGGCTTTTAATATTTTTTTTTTTTAGGTGGACTCCCTCTTTAAGGTTGGAGTTCAGAGTTCAGAAAATTCCCCCATCCATCCATGTCTCTATGGTTAATTTTGTTTTGAAAAACAACTCCTAGAATTTTTGCCCATGGCCATCTTGAGTAAGGGCAGATGTTTCATGTAGCATTTACTTCCTGGAATCTAGCTGCCATTAGCTTGAGCATGCAGGCAGGAAAGTGTGATTAGTTGAGAAAGCCCTCCCTCCTCTCCTCACCTCTTGAAGACTCCTGGAATGTATGACATAATTTGCCTAGGCAAGAAAGCAGGAAGTAACTACAAGTGTAAAAAAAATAAATAAATACAATAAGTAAATATGATATCTATTTACCAATGCTAGCAGCATGAGATATACAAATAATCAATATTGATTGGTAAAGTGAAGATCCACTTTAAAGCCCTGGTCAGTTTTGTTTTTTTCTGTGCCCCTTTATTTTCTGTCTCATAGACAAATGTGAAATAGGCAGCGAATTTTCCCAAAGAAAGACAAATCATCTATTAAACAGATGCCCCTATTGAAAGATTTCTTTATTTATTCTTTTTCTACTCACAACTCAATATTGCTTTTTTCACACCTTTTGTCCAACTGATAGTGTTTGCCAGGACAGACAGAAAGGGTAAATCAGAAGGGACAAGATCTGCACATTGATGTATCTAGTGCACTATTCATAAGCCCTGTGTTTTACCCCTCATTACCGCGTGTTTCTTAATTCCCCAAATTTTTTTTCAATTTGTCCTTTTTATACAGAATAAAAAAAAACAGTAGTGATTTAATACCTCCCAAAGAAAGCTCTATCTTTCTAAAAAATATATATATACAGTATGTATATATATGTATATATATATATATATATATATATATATATATATATATATATATAAAATGAATTTGGGTACAGCGTTGCATGACAGAGTAAGGTCCTGTTCACATTGTTGCACTTGCTAGAATGCACCTTCCCATTGTAGTAAAGTGTATTAAAAAAGTCCCCTTTAATTAATATCCAACTGTCAATGTCTGTGTGCTGCATTTTTTTAGTGCACTGCATTTTTTAAAAGTCCAGCTTGCTGCATCTTTAGTGCCCTGTTTGAAAAATGCACCAAAAAGGCACTTTGCAATATAGTCCATTATTATTGTTAATGGAAATGCACCAACAATGCACCAGAAGCGCGCAGCACTTATTTGAAGAGAGTTTTCTGAGTCAAATGACAATTTTTTTCCAGGTGACCAGGAATGAAAATGCATGCAAAACGCATGTAAAAAGCATTATGCATTCCATTAAACTTTAATGCAATGCTTTAAGAATGCACTAAAAATGCGTTTTCAAAAAATGCATATAATGCTTTACAAATGCACCAATGATAATGGGCCCTAATTGTTGGTCCAACTATCACAGCACTGAAAGCTGAAACACGTCCTGGTAATGAAGGGTTATTACAAGCTGGTACTCAAGTAGTTAAATGTGCTTATCCTCTTTTGGCCATACAAAGATTAATCTTAAAAAAACATTTTTAGACCAATTTTATTTTACGATATAAAGATTAGTAAGTGGCAAAGTCAAGAAGAGTGAATTGCAGGACTTGAGTGATCCGTATCCCCAGAGCTTTTTTTCTCAGGGAATAGGAGCAGGAACTCCTCCCTCTGAGTCAATTTGCGTCTCCATCCCTTACCCAACTCCAAGCACTACCCTTGGTTCCACCACCTCCCAGTAGGACCCCTTTAAAATAGAGACAAGTATCATTATGTCATGCTAAGTAATTTGTAGGGACTTGGTAATAATAACAAGAACAGCAATAAAACAGATCCCCCACAGCCAGCAGCAATAGACCCCCCCAGCAACAATGGAACCCAACGACAAAATACCACCCCAGCAACAATAGGCCCCCAGCAGCAACAACAAATCTCCCAGCATCCAACACCAATAGACTCTCCAGCAGCCAGCAACAATAGACCCCTCAATCAACAGTAGATCCCTTCCAGAAACAATTGACCCCCCCATCAACAAAAACCCCCCCACCTATAACAATAAACCACCACATAAAAATAGATCCCCTCCAGCAACAATAAATCCCCCAGCAGCCAGCATCAATAGACCCTCCATCACACCCCAACACCTCTTGTCATTGCACACAGTCAGTGCTGGAGGTGGCGGAACTGCGTTCCCCCACGTTCCCGCTGAAAAAAAGCCCTGCGTATCCCTGACACAGCAACTTTTCTGGTGAAATATGTGTATAAACACATTTATAAACACACAATTTACTTGACTCAGGCAAAGCGATCAGCTTATAAATTGTGAAGTGTGTTCCCTTTTGTACTTTAGCAGTTCATTATCCACTGACCAATATCTTCAGAGAAGTCTTTCCATTTATCATTATACTCAGTTATAGCTGTATATAGCAGCTTCATCTTCTGACATCAATAGAAAATACAGCATAGATCGAAGTGGCATCCATCAGATAATAGAAGCCCCTAAATAGCTTGATAATGAGTTTAAAAATGTAGAAACTAGCTATTCAAAAGGACATACATTAGTACATGAGAAGAATAACAGTGCAATTAATTTTTATTACAGTCATTTCTATAAAAGGAATCACTTAAGTTTTTATTATGTCTATCACGGTAGAATTGAATATGTAGTGGTTCCAAAGAGAATTCAGTGCATGCATCTTCAATGATCAAGCCTTTGATAATCAGACATTGTTTGTGTGAAATGTGGATACTGCAGAGCATACAAATTACATTTATTGTCAAAAGAGGTCTGCAACATACTATAATGAACGTTGTAATGTACATCTCTAATCTAATTAGGACTTCCTGAACATTCTACCCAATTAGATGTTGTTTAAAGTCGTATTAGAAAAGTGCATATTTATTATTTTATATATATATATATATATATATATATATATATATATATATATATATATATATACACACACTATATATATATATAGATATATATCATCATCATAGGTATACCTCAACTATGAGAGACAAAATGTGGAAACAAATCCAGACAATCACATTGTCTGATTTTTGAAAGAATTTATTTGCAAATTATGGTGGAAAATAAGTATTTGGTCAATATCAAAAGTTCATCTCAATACTTTGTTATATACCCTTTGTTGGCAATGACAGAAGTCAAATGTTTTCTGTAAGTCTTCACAAGGTTGTCATACACTGTTGCTGGTATGTTGGGCCATTCCTCAATGCAGATCTCCTCTAGAGCAGTGATGTTTTGGGGCTGTTGCTGGGCAACACGGACTTTCAACTCCCTCCAAAAGTTTTCTATGGGGTTGAGATCTGGAGACTGGCTAGGCCACTCCAGGACCTTGAAATGCTTCTTACGAAGCCACTCATTCGTTGCCTGGGTGGTGTGTTTGGGATCATTGTCATACTGAAAGACCCAGCCACGTTTCATCTTCAGTGCCCTTGCTGATGGGAGGAGGTTTGCACTCAAAATTTCACGATACATGGCCCCATTCATTCTTTCATGTACACGGATAAGTCGTCCTGTTCCCTTTGCAGAGAAACAGCCCCAGAGCATGATGTTGCCAGCCGCATGCTTCACAGTAGGTATGGTGTTCTTTGGTTGCAACTCAGCATTCTCTCTCCTCCAAACACGACGAGTTGTGTTTCTACCAAACAGTTCTACTTTGGTTTCTTCTGACCATATGATATTCTCCCAATCCTCTTCTGGATCATCCAAATGCTTTCTAGCATACCTCAGAGGGGCCCGGACATATACTGGCTTAAGCAGGGGGGCACGTCTTGCACTGCATGATCTGAGTCCCTGGCGGCGTAGTGTGTTACTGATGGTAGCCTTTGTTACGTTGGTCCCAGCTCTCTGCAGGTCACTCACTAGGTCCCCCCGTGTGGTTCTGGGATTTTTGCTCACCGTTCTTGTGATCATTTTGGCCCCACGGGCTGAGATCTTGCGTGGAGCCCCAGATTGAGGGAGATTATCAGTGGTCTTGTATGTCTTCCATTTTCTAATTATTGCTCCCACAGTTGATTTCTTCACACCAAGCTGCTTGCCTATTGCAGAGTCAGTCTTCCCAGCCTGGTGCAGGTCTACAGTTTTGTTTCTGGTGTCCTTCGATAGCTCTGCTGGGCAACACGGACTTTCAACTCCCTCCAAAAGTTTTCTATGGGGTTGAGATCTGGAGACTGGCTAGGCCACTCCAGGACCTTGAAATGCTTCTTACGAAGCCACTCATTCGTTGCCTGGGTGGTGTGTTTGGGATCATTGTCATACTGAAAGACCCAGCCACGTTTCATCTTCAGTGCCCTTGCTGATGGGAGGAGGTTTGCACTCAAAATTTCACGATACATGGCCCCATTCATTCTTTCATGTACACGGATAAGTCGTCCTGTTCCCTTTGCAGAGAAACAGCCCCAGAGCATGATGTTGCCAGCCCCATGCTTCACAGTAGGTATGGTGTTCTTTGGTTGCAACTCAGCATTCTCTCTCCTCCAAACACGACGAGTTGTGTTTCTACCAAACAGTTCTACTTTGGTTTCTTCTGACCATATGATATTCTCCCAATCCTCTTCTGGATCATCCAAATGCTCTCTAGCATACCTCAGAGGGGCCCGGACATATACTGGCTTAAGCAGGGGGGCATGTCTTGCACTGCATGATCTGAGTCCCTGGCGGCGTAGTGTGTTACTGATGGTAGCCTTTGTTACGTTGGTCCCAGCTCTCTGCAGGTCATTCACTAGGTCCCCCCGTGTGGTTCTGGGATTTTTGCTCACCGTTCTTGTGATCATTTTGGCCCCACGGGCTGAGATCTTGCGTGGAGCCCCAGATTGAGGGAGATTATCAGTGGTCTTGTATGTCTTCCATTTTCTAATTATTGCTCCCACAGTTGATTTCTTCACACCAAGCTGCTTGCCTATTGCAGAGTCAGTCTTCCCAGCCTGATGCAGGTCTACAGTTTTGTTTCTGGTGTCCTTCGATAGCTCTTTGGTCTTCACCATAGTGGAGTTTGAAGTGTGACTGTTTGAGATTGTGGACAGGTGTCTTTTATACTGATAACAACAAGTTCAAACAGGTGCCATTAATACAGATAATGAGTGGAGGACAGAGGAGCCTCTTAAAGAAGAAGATACAGGTCTGTGAGAGCCAGAAATCTTGCTCATTGTAGGTGACCACTTATTTTGCACCATAATTTGCAAATAAATTCTTTATATATATATAATATAATAATTCTAATATATATATATATATATATATATATATATATATATGTGTGTGTGTGTGTGTATTTATGTATATATATATATATATATATATATATATATATTGATAATACAATTAGCCATGTCATTGACCATATTTGATCAATGACATTCCTGAAGGTCAGTGACAGTCCCTGAATGGTCAATGAGGCTCCATGCACACTGGGCTTAAAAAAAAACTTCTGTTCTCTTGGGAGTAGGAAACACTTATATAAAGCATTTGTAGAAAGTTTAGACAAGTTTATGAGAGTTTTACATTTTTTCTGCCAGTAAGCTCCAATCAGATATGCAAACCAAAAGTTTTTTCCTTGCCTCTAAACGTTGAGCTAAAAATATGCCTGTAATCGTCCTAATATGCATGGACACATAGGATAACATTGAGCTGCTTCTACAGGCAGAACACAAAACTTCTGTAGAAACAACGTTTTTTTTAAGCCAGTGTGCATGGAGCCTGAAGGTCTCTGAAGGGTCTGGTATGAATTTTTGGGGGTCCCACGACATTTTTTTTTTTTTACACATCCCTGCCTCTTTCTTGAATTTACTGAGTATACAGTATATATTTATAATACAATTAGCAAAAGTCCTGTAAAGCTGACCATATGACCATTTTAGGTCAGTGATATCCCTGAAGGTAAATGACAGTCCCTAAATGGTCAAGGATGATTCCTGATGGGTCTGGTCTGAGTTTTTTTTAGGGGAGAAGGCCCAGCATTTTTTATTTTTTTACTCAGTCTCAATTTCTTTGTTTACATTTTCCGGTCAGCCTGGAAAATCAGCTGAATGGACTGGGCAGGGATGAGCCACTGCTAAATATTTCACTTCTCACTGCAGCCAGAAGCTCAGCCCCACCAAGCAGCCATTTAATTCAGCCTTTTGCCAAACAAGCAGAATTTAGTCTGAACATGCACTAAACCCGCAGCTCAGCCCTATTCTTTAATTCCCTGACTTTAACTATACAGAGCACCTACTGGACAGCATTTAATTTATATTAATTCATGCATAGCCCATTTAATTCAGCCAATAGTGGCATTGTATGAATGTTCCAGATTTACAGCTGCTCTGCCACAATGAACATTTAATTAATGACAGCAGGTTTAAGCACTCATTTCATGTATGTGTCCCAAACTTGCAAATATTGGGGTGTGTATAATTTAACATGCATATAATAATATGTATTTTAAATAAGTGAAATTACCAATGCTAGATTCATCAATTTTACATCTTAGATTCTGCGGCTTTTTAGGGTAATTCATTCAGAAAAAATTGCACAAAAAGTGATTTAAAAAAGTGATTTCCCTTTTTGAGGCTAAGGGTAAAACAAATGTTAATGTCTAAGCACAATTTTGCAACTTTGACACGTGTTAGTAAAGCTGTACATTTCATCACAACTACTTTGTGCATCCGAGTGAATTATACTGCATTTTTTTCAGGACAAATTGGGCTTTCATTTGGTGATAAATTATATCTCCTGATTGTTTTATTATCAAAGAAGAACTGGGTCAAAGTAGTAAAAAAAATATATATATTTTTTTTACATTTAGCTATATGTTTCTTGTTACTAACCTAATCTTTCACCAAAGAACGGCCCAAAATAAATTCTTCTGCTCCTGAGGATCACAGCGATACCACATATATGTATGTTAGTTGTTTGTACTCGTAGTAAAAGCATTTATTTTTTTTAATTATACCTAAAACACATTGACACTGACACTAACTGACACTGATACTAATTTAACCACTTCAGCCCAGGAAGGTTTTACCCCCTTCCTGACCAGAGCAATTTTTACAATTGGGCACTGCGTCACTTTAACTGGTAATTGGGCGGTTATGCAATGCTGTACCCACACAAAATTTGTGTCCTTTTTTTCCCACAGAGATTTCTTTTGGTGCTATTTGATCACCTCTGTGGTTTTTATTTTTTGCGCTATACACCAAAAAAGAGCGACAATATTTTTTACTTTTTGCTATAATAAATATCCCCAAAAATGTTTTAAAAAAACAAATTTCTTCAATATGTATTCTTCTACATATTTTTGGTAAAAAAAAATCACAATAAGCGTATATTGATTGGTTTGCGCAAAAGTTATAGTGTCTACAAACTATGGGAAAGAGTTATGGCATTTTTATGGCATTTTTATTATTTCTTTTTTTTTTACTAGTAATGGCGGTGATCTGCAATTCTTAGCGGTATTGTGACATTGCGACGGACAGATTGGACACTTTTGACATTCTTTTGGGACCACTGACATTTATACAGGGGTCAGTGCTATAAAAATGCACTGATTACTGTGTAAATGTCACTGGTAGGAAAGGGGTTAAAACTAGGGGGTGATCAAGGGGTTAAATGTGTGTTTTCTCAATGTGTTCTAACTGTATGGGGATAGGACTGAGTAGGTGAGGAGACATATCACTGTTCCTACTTACTAGGAACAAATGACATGTCTCCACTCCTCTGACAGCACAGGGTTTGTGTGTTTACAAATCCCTGTGCTGGCGCACATCCACGCAATTACGCGTAGCTGTCAGCAATCATGACCGCCGGCCATGTGCATCGGGTCCCCCGCCATGCAGCGGGCACACGCGCCCTCTGGCGGCTCTTAAAGGAACCAAGTACCCGTACGGGGTTTCGTACAGGGGAGCCATTCTGCCCCCGTAAATACACGTAAGCCAGTCGGGATTGGCTTACTTGCCCCTGACCTTTGACCCTGACCTTGACCCAAACATTAACCCTGGCACTGACATAGATCAAACCTTGAGCTAGGTATTTTTTTATTTTATTGTTGTATTATTATTATTTTTGTTTTTTTTACACACATTTGTTTTTTTTTTTTTTCTGCAAGGAGTGAGAGAGTGATACAATGTATCTCTCTCCACCATTCATAGAAAGAAAACACTGGGATGGGCTCACCGTCACTGATCACTATGATAGCCAATCAGAGACTAACACAGCAATCAGATGACTGGGAATCGGGAGCTCCAGGTCCCGAACGTTAGTACAGAGTTCTGGGCTCTCGGTTAGACCCGGCTGTTTGTGCTGGGAGAGAGAGCCATGCGGTGCGCTCTCAGCACAAAGACAGATACACAATTATGCGGCCCACGGAAATAAGCCCAGTCCAGTGGGGCCACATATTTCTGTACGCTCAGTGCCAAGGGGTAAAAAAGTGATTGGATCCTATTTTATTTATTAAGCTGATTTCCAATTTGGAATAGATCTTCCATTTCGGCACATCGTGGGGTAGCCCGTCTACCTTGCAACACAAGTCCTTTGTTGAAATCCTGTTCAGGACAATATCTGGGTACTCTAGTTTTCATTCCACACTCTGCAGACATGCTGGTGGGTTAATTGGGTCCTGTCTAAACGGCCCTAGTTTGTGTGTATGCATGTGAGATAGGGACCTTATATTGTAAGCTCCCTGAGATCAGGGACTGATGTACACATGTAAAGCATTGCACAAATTGTCGCCACTTTATAAATTCTTTAATAAGTGAACACATTTCTCCTACTGTGATATTGACTAGTGATGAAAGACGCACTACATATTTAAATATTCTTGCCATCAACACAGTGAAACAAATGTTCATTATTGTCTAGCTGCAAGGATGAATAAGGACCTGAGAAAAGCTTGGTAATATAAAAGCTAGAGGTTGTGGATAGAAAGTAACTTTCAATAATTAAACTGAAGGGGATTAGTTAATGCATTGTCAAGAAACATCTTTTGAGGAAAAGGCGCTTCCATTCCATACATATGTATGTCATTCCCTGAACAGTGGCTTCATTTGAACCATATTATCCTCTGGCAAACATCTGGCTTGGCTCATTAAAATATTCATGATTTGAGCAATAAACGAGTCTCTAGCTGATCCAATGTAAAGAGGGCTACTTAATAATTTGGACAGTTTGTAGTAATTATGACTGCATGCAAAATTTGCTCGTTTGGAGCTGCTAGTTAAATGTAGCATTGCTAATGATAACAGAAGACCTGTGTTGTCTTGCTATAGCTCCATTGGTCAGCATGCACTACTGACTGGCAAGATGTGCAAGCTCCATTTTATCTAGCGTCCCTCTGGGCTCACTGGTATAGAACCATACAACATAGAGAACAATGACCGTACTGTCATCTGAATAAATCAGTTTATCATTATTATATTATATTATATTATATTATATTATATTATATATTATTATATTATATTTATTATATTTTATTTTTATGTGTATTATGGGTTATATGTTGTATTATTTCTTTTATTATTTTGGGTGTAGCATCATTTGGGACAATAATATTATAGCACCATGCAGACATTACTGAGATAAATGAATCCATTTTTTTACATTCTAAAATGCATTTTTAAATACAAGTGTGTGTATATATAAGTGGGTGGTGCTGCGCTAATCCTAAAATGCGACTAAAAAACAGTATGGTACAAAAATAGGACTTATGTTCGGATCTTACATCACCAGAGAATAAACTGAATCAAGTGGTTCGTGACACTAACCAAAAATATAAATATAAATCATAAACGTGAAAACATATTCATAGAAACACACTTATTTAAAAATATATCACCATAGCATATGGTTGACTAAGAGTTAGTAAAAAAACATTCCTTAATACAGTGCCGGTAAATAATATAAATAAATGATTTAAACTATGTGCAAATGCAGCTCAAAAAAGTGACAATGTGTAATGGTGTATACAAATATATACAGTATAAATATCGAAAGAGTCAATGTACCATGCTTCACATAAAGTGACAAATGTGCAAAAAGTCCATCCAGATGAGTACAATATAAATAACCCAAAGTAAAACAATAAAGGTGCTTTACAAAAAAACAAGTGTGTGTACCCCTATATGGTTTTATCTGTGTATTTGTCTGTATTCCTGGAGCTTTTAATTAAAGGCAATGTCAAACTAATTATATACACATTTACATTTTCTCTTGCATAACTTTTCTAAATTGTACATACTGCATTAAACCTACGCTAAACACAAGAACAAAAATTGTGAATATTGCAGCTTACCAGTCCTGTAGATGTAGTGGCTGCATTAGATTTCTTTTTTTTCAAAGCTAAGATTACTTTCAGCAAGTACAGAAAATACCTGTTGCAATTTCCAGAAATGCGGTGTCACTTCCGGATAGCTGAAAAAACAGCAAAGTCCATATTATCTTTCTTTCAAGCCACTAATCCCATGCATTTACCAAACAAAAATGAAAATAAAGGGAAATGGCTAAAAAAAGAAAACACATGCATTACACTACATCTAAGGCATGGTAAACTGCAATATATACTCCTCTAAACCTCTGAAGGTATGCTGTGGTATCTGGCACCAAGCCATCAGTATTTGAGCTTTTAAGATACAGTAAGTCCTTTAACCACTTCAATATCAGGGACTTTCACCCCTTCCTGCCCAGGACAATTTTCAGCTTTCAGCACTGTTACACTTTGAATGACAATTGCGCTGTCACGCAACACTGCAAATTTGGAGGCCAAGTCAACATTGTTGGATTCCTCAAACAATTCTTGAACCATTATTTCAGTGTGGCAGGGTGCATTATCTTGCTAAAAGAGGCCACTGCCATCAGGGAATACCATTTCCATGAAGCGGTTACTTAGTCAGTAACAATGTTTAGGTGGGTGATACATGTCAAGTCACATCCACATGAATGGCAGGGCCCAAGGTTTCCCAGCAGAACATTGGCTAAAGCACCACACTGCCGACTTGCCTTCAATCCATACTGAATCCTGGTGCCATTAGTGTCGTAGGAGGTTGCTATAAATAGATTAGTAGAGAGCTTGACTTCTCACAGCACAGCTCTGCAAGTCTCTGCCTATGTGGCGTGGGGCTGTGGGCCTTTCCTCCAATCAGCTGTCTTGGCTGTATGCCAAGATTCCGCTCCCAGTGCTGAACAGGAAGAGAAAAACTTTCTAAAGAATATATAAAGCTGAAGACAGCAGATATACATGTAAAACTTATGTAGGGAGACTTGTTTCATCCCTGTGTATCATCTGAGGCTGTTCACATCATTTGGTATATGTGAGGGTTTACATCCACTTTAAGTATTTTGCCCTCCTATGTTTGTGCTCTATTTAATGTCTGTCTGTTAGCCCCTAATCTGCCAGTTCTCGTTTAGTCATAAAATGCTGTGGCACATTTGTCTGCAAAAATAGTGTTAATATATTTGGTGAGGAGACGTCACATTGCTTCTCCACCACCTGTCTGTGGCCTCTGGAGCATCATCCAAACACGGATCGGGCTTCAGAGGCAAGGGCGGTTTAGATGCATTTCTAAATCTGCCCTTATAGAGAGCTGTGCATTTACACCTCCTTGGACACTCAAGAGGGAATCTAAGCTTGATCTACATTAGGGATAATCTTTTGCCAGCACTGGCATTGTGATCACATGGTTTTGTTAGAAAGCAAGGGGTTCCAGTTTTGTTCAGAATTAGGGTTAGTTGTTTAATTATCAAAGCCAGTGCCGAAATGGTGGTCCCATGTACAGTGTAGCAAATTTTAATAACCGTGCGTGTTTAAAATTTGCTACACTATTAATAGGCTACAATCTGCCTTACAACGGGCAGCTCCGGAGATTATTATATTTTATTTAAGATTATTTTATTTATGTTTATTTAGTTTTAAATCAAATTCTCACTTGTCTTTCACAATAATATATCACATCAGTTGGTTATATTAATCTGATTTGGTTTGCGTGGGTTGAGGGTTATACCCAATTTACATGGTGGTCTCATGGCTTAGTCAGAAAACAAAGCCATGTTATTTTTATTTTTTAAGCAAGTCTTAACAAAGCAATCCTCATGGCTAATTTTGAAATCCAGTCTGGTGAAATCATTCTGCTCATCTCTACTCTCTACACTCCCTGGGGCAGTTTAGATGCTTTGTGTGCAGTACAGTCTGGTACAGGTAGACTTTAATTGCATTTGGGTTGGATGAAGAGTCTAGTTATGGAAATATAGGATTTTCAATGTTTGTTTAGATTTGCAAGTGATATTACAAATGTGTATAAAGTTTGATTACGGCTCAGTAAGGAATTTAAAGTTTAATTCCACAAGGCCTTCTCTCCTTTTCCATAAGCATATTGTTTGATAAATTTCAAAGTTATCAACTATGCACTTTAGCAATGGATTACACACAAAGGTTTTTTTTTTCGGATTGCTTGGTAGATTTCTTTCCAAGACTTTACTTATGTTTGTATACAGCATAAACACAAGTCCCTTGAAAGGCATTTACAGTCTAATGACGAACCCAAGATATAATTTGGTGTTGTTCAGTCAAATCTGAAAAACACCTGCTAAAGTACTATAATTTATAGTTTCAAGCCAGATCAAATGATACTTATTTACAAGCACTTATGCGTGTTTGCAGTATTTAGTGTTGTAAACATGTGGATAGGAAGGTGTAACGTTACTTGAAAAGCTGTTTTAATTTGTTAATAGGTTTTCAAGATCATAGGTTGCTGTATTACCTAAATGTTAAGTGCACGATGGCTAGCAACTCGTTATACTAAATTTAAAACCTTTCCCGGTTTAGTTTCTCACTGGAAGATTTCCTCTGATTTCCTGTCTTGTGGACA
Source organism: Aquarana catesbeiana (assembly GCF_042186555.1). Classification (NCBI taxonomy): domain Eukaryota; kingdom Metazoa; phylum Chordata; class Amphibia; order Anura; family Ranidae; genus Aquarana; species Aquarana catesbeiana. The sequence goes on along the minus strand of NC_133328.1, from coordinate 188,554,130 downwards.
CAACAGAAATTAAGATATATCTCTTTAAATGTAGGAAAATTCCCTTTTAGACAGTTTTCCCTGTGACCTATGTTCCTATTGGAAGATTTACCCTCTATTTCTGTTCTCGTGACCACTCAAAGTTTGGATTCAACCTCCCCTTCAATTCCAGTGAAGATGGTCATCAGTGTAGTACAACCCCCCCGTGAAGGCTGCTGGTAACTGGCTTCCCTATGCCTGCACAGCCAGGGAACACACATTTTTTACTTGCACCCAGACATAAGTCCCTTGGCTTTGTTTTTGTTGTTTTATTAGGGGTAACAACTTGGATGGGTAGAGGAATTTATGGGATTTCCAACTTGACAAAAACAAAAGATGGGGGACTACTTCCTTCCTATGTACAGAGATAAGATGCTGGACTGCTCTCCTTCCTGGACACACTCAGTCCACTTCGCATCCAGGCCATTTCTGACACTTCGCTCCTACATGTCAAAAATCATCATTTCTTTGCTATAAAATTACATAGAACCCCCAAACATTATATATGTTTTTTTAGCAGAGACCCTAGAGAATACAATGGCAGTCATTGCAACTTTTTATCTTGCACGGTATTTGTGCAGCAATTTTTCAAACGCGTTTTTTTTGAAAAAAAAACAGTTTCATGCTTTACAAAAAAAACAAAACAGCAAACTTAGCCAATTTTTTTTGCATTGTGTGAAAGATGAAGTTACGCCGAGTAAATAGATACCTAACATGTCACGCTTAAAAATTGCACACGCTTGTGGAATGGCGCCAAACTTTGGTACTTAAAAATCCCCATAGGCGACGCTTTAAAATTTTTTACTGGGTACATGTTTTTAGTTACAGAGGAGATCTAGGGCCAAAATTATTGCTCTCGCTCTAACGTTCGCGGCGATACCTCACATGTGTGGTTTGAACACCGTTTTCATATGTGGGCGGGACTTACGTATGCGTTCGCTTCTGCATTCGAGCTCACGGGGACAGGGGCGCTTTAAAAATTTTTTTTTTTTTTATTGTTAATTTTACTTAAAAATTTTTATTTTTACACTTTAAAAAAATTTTTTTTTTTTTTGATCACTTTTATTCCTATTACAAGGAATGTAAACATCCCTTGTAGTCCTCTTTACAGTGAGATATGGGGTCAATAAGACCCCACATCTCACCTCTAGGCTGGGAAGCCTAAAATAAAAAAAAAAAATAAAACGATCGCCGCTTCACAGCTGAAGCGGCGCCGTTTTTTTGAATGCAGAGGCCGGGCGTGACGTCATAACATCGCGCCCGGCCTCCGAACGATCATAGAGACTCCAGCGACCATCTGGTCCACCGGAAATCTCTATGGTGAACATCCGGCGCTGGCGGATCCGCTGTCCGACTCACCGATCGCTGAGGTGAGTCGGTAGTAGCACCGGAGGGCGGCGGGAGGGGGGGGACGTCCCCTCCCGCCGCCCGTAAGAACGATCAAGCGGCGGAACAGCCGCTATGATCATTCTTATGGTGTACAGAATCGCCGTCTGAAAATGCCGGTATGTAGCCTCAGGCATCATTCAGATATAAGCCCCGAAAGTCAAGGACGTCATATGACGTCCTCCGGAGGGCAAGCGGTTAAGGATCAGTAGCAAAAGTCCATGCAGACTAGGAGTATCTCTACCTCTGCAGAACTGCTCACAGCTCCATTGCTTGCAGGTACTACCAGCCTTCCTGGCTGCTGCTCTGAAGATCTCCCAGGACAAGGGATAAAGGGGTTAAGCAGAGCGCTGTCCCTTGAAAAGCTTGGTACATGTGGCAGTCTCTCCCCTTGTGAATCCCTGGGTGTGCTGATATACTCACTCTGTTCTCCTTGCTCCCACAGCTCTCAGGCAAGATTCCTTCTCAAACTGTTCTGCTGATAGGATCTTCCTAAGCCAGCCAGAGCCCATCCTGGAGGCAAAGGCCCTCCCTAGACCTAGGGCACCCCTTCTAGTCCACCAACAGCCTCCTCAGCACTCTATCTTCCACCTGATTCCCCTGCCAACATGGCTCCTCCGTATTTAAAGGCTGGGGCTGGCCTAGCCATCCTACCTGGACATTCAGCCTGGGGATTGGCCCCCAAGTATGCAGGTCAAGACCTCCTGGTCTCTGCCCACTAACTTCCAGAAGCTTCTACAAGCTTCTAGCCCCAGGGGGAGGTAGCAGAGACCTGCATTGTAGAGCCATCCAACCTGACCTGCAATAACCCAAACTAATTACAGACTCACAGTTAACATGAGTCATAGAAATAAATTTGCCTACACTAACACTAGTAGCACATTAGAGGGTGCTACACCAGGATAAATAGAGAGAAACTCAATAATGGGGACACAGTAAGCAATACAAAAGTGACAGGGTTACATTTGTTTTCAGCTGACAACAATGTTTAGCCTGCTGTCAGCTAATTCTGAGTCACAGGAGAGCATAAGGAACTGCACTCCTGTGATCTAGAAGAGCAGTATTGCCAAAAAAGCTTTGGACATGCTTCTCTTTTAAAGAGATGGTGGTGGGATAAAGCCTTCACTCCCAAGTCCATGTCTCACCTGGTACACAGACCTCAATATTAGTCTCAAAAGACCACATACTTTATTTGTGAGCTGACTGATGATCAGGGTTCTTTCTCATTCTCTCTGCTGTGGCAGCTTGTTGTTAGATGAAAAGGCTGAATGCAGACAATATCATAAAAAAGCATAGCTGCTGTCTTGTTTGGGGAACTCATTAGGGGACATCTTGATAGTCAGGAAATTACCTGAGTATAGTTAGTCGCTTTGACAAGAAGATGTTTTGTATGGTTTATGCTATGGACAAAGCCCTTGTGCATTGAACTGTGTTTTCTTTTTTACCACTTTCCTGAATTAAAGTGCAAACCTGCATGGACTGTAAACTTGTCAACTATAAAAATGTAAATGCAACTAACCAATAAATTAATATAGTTTCCCGTTAAGAGAAGTTTTTAAAATCCTTCCGATATATAGCAAGCTGACGTGAACAACACTAAAAAAAGCTGCAGCTAGAAAATTAGATTGTCGTAGTTACAGCCAAACAAAAAACTTCTGGGAAATATAGTATTAGTAGCAAAATAGGAATGCACTCAATTTTATTATAAATATGCAGATACAGCTAACAGGACTAATATGTCAAAATGTGTAGTAACAGTAATGGAACTAAATGAAATGTCTATTTTATACAACACCATGTGAAAACTGCAGATAAAGCTAGCTAAGAGCTTCATAGCTTCATATGCCTCATTATTGGTTCTGAGGATGCCATTAATCATTATACACAGTCACAGTACCCTATAAATAAAGGTGAATTTTCTAAATCCATTTACCCTATTGCTATTTTGGTTTAATTCTAAAATGAAATGTTGTGATTGTACCCTACCAGGAATACTCACCAATGTGTCACCAAGTTGGAAAAATAACAATGTTTTCAATAAGAACCAATCAGATGTCATCTTTCATTTTTCTAGAACAGACTAAACTAAAAGCTATTTGTTTAGCTCATGTGGGTGGTACCTTTACTGTTTGCATCACGTTTCTATAATTCTGCTGTAAAATATGATTAGGTAAAATAAAGGCCATTAAATGATTTAAAATACATTGCTATAAATATTTTTGCTGTTATTTTAATACGTGGCAATTGTAAATTGCTAAAGTGGAACTTCCTCCAAAAGCTTTTTTCTGTTTTGTTTTGCTTTTATATATATATTTTACCTATTTGCAGCCAGAAGGTGGCGCTATACCCTACATTTTATATATTTGGAAACTTTCTGCCTACTCTCAAAAGCATATTTCACCTTATGCAAAAAATCAATAAATGCACCCTACAGCCACGTTAATTAAAATAAATGACCATGTGTTAAAAGCAATGTTATACACAAAACCAAAAATGTAATGTATTGCAGCTTACCAATCATTAAATGTGGTGACTACAATCGTTTTCTTTTTTTTTAGGCTTTTTCCCTGTTTTTATCTAGGGATCTAACAAAGTAACAAACCTCTTGTATTAGAGTACCTCCACTCTGGATGAAAAAGCACAGGGGCACATTTTGACAAGAGCATAGTCAGACTGGGAGGGGAGTGTTAGATGTACCAGCAGATTTAAGTAGGGGCTGTGGACGTTGCCCATGTTTTATGTTGCACCTCAAATATGGTAGTAACATGAAACCTGGTCAAAAAGGTAAAACTAGCTTATATTTATTTATTTTATTGAAAAAAACTGATGTGCACTGTGCTCAATAGCTACAGCACTGATTACATACTCAGCTTAATTGAGTCAGCGGATGGTCTCTGAGTTCCGGTTCACAGTATGCGGTGCAATGCATTCCTGTTCAAAACCACATGTGATTCTTCAGCAGTGCTCAAACCGCACTGAATCCGCACCAAAATCATGCAAGACCCTTTTTTTGGCCAATTCTGCAAATCGCACTGCCTTTTGCAAAACGATTTTGGGGTGTCGTTAACTTAACCACTTCAGCCCTGAAGGTTCATCCCCCCTTCCTGACCAGGCCATTTTTTGCAATATGGCACTGCGTTACTTTGATGTCCTTTTTTTCACACACATAGAGCTTTCTTTTGGTGGTATTTGATCACCTCTGCGGTTTATTTTTTACGCTATAAATAAAAAAAAGACTGACAATTTTGAAAAAAAAAAAAACTTTTTTTTTTACTTTCTGCTATAAAACATACTCCCCCCCCCCCCCCCCCAAAAAAAATGTAAAACATCTAATTTCTTCAGCAATTTAGGCCAATATGTATTCTACTACATATTTTTGGTAAAAAAAAAATCCCTATAAGCGTATATTGATTGGTTTGCACAAAAGTTATAGCGTTTATAAACTATGGGATATTTTTGTGGAATTTTATGTTGTATTATTTTACTAGTAATGGCGGTGAAAAGTGATTTTTAGTGGGACTGCGACATTGCGGCGGACAAATCGGACACCTAACTGACACTTTTGACACTTTTTGGGGACCAGCGACATTATTACGATGATCAGTGCTAAACAAATTGCACTGTGACTGTACTAATGGCACTGGCAGGGAAGGGGTTAACATCAGGGGCAATCAAAGAGTTAAGTGTGTCCCTAGGGGGGTGCTTTCTAACTGTGGGGGGAGTGCTTTGACTGGAGGAAAACAAAGAACTGTGCTTAGCAGAAACACAAGATCTCCATTTTTCTCTCTGGCAGAACGGTGATCTGCCTTGTTTACATAGGAAGGCTGCCATTCTGCCTCTCCTCAGAATGATCGGCGGGTCCCGGTGGACATCACGTCTGCTGGACCAATCACAGTGGGAGCAGGGTCACCAGCAGCGTGCATACGAGCCCCAGACTCACAAAATCACATACAGGTAGGTGAGTTCACGCAGGAGGGCCGCCCTGCCACAGTATATTTGCGCAGGGCGATCTTAAAGTGGTTAACATACACACCTGCAGTGGTTTGCGATTTGGATGTGGTGCGGAATCCGCACAGAATTCACTGCAATTTGCAGCACATAAGTGTGAACCGGCACTGACTCTTCTCCCCAAAACCACTCTTTACAGCTCCATACAAACTTTCAATTAGAAAGAGACATTCTGAAAGCAATTATCTGTTATGCTCTCTTTTTTTAAGAATCTCATAACGCTCTGCAAATCTCATGTCACAAATAATATAATGTCAATAATTTTTTAATAATAATATGTCACAAATAATATTGTTGGACTGGAAAAAAAATCAAGGTCACCATCAAACTTCTCAAAAACCTGTAACATTTTTAATACCAAGCAAGGTATTTATTACATGACTACAGCTTTCATGCTTATTATACAGTGCTTATTATAATGCGATCGGATGAAGTTGCATGAAACAAAAAAATCTCAGAAACCTCAGAGAGATAAAATTAAGTAAATAAGGTTAAGCCGTGTCACAAGGACAGCGACCCTATGTAATGCCATGTGAATGGGCATTAGTCATTGTGCAGCATAAAACAGTTTATCAATGTTCGTTGAATGAATACCCTCAAAGGACTGTCAAATGTGCTTCTGTTTCTCTCTTTATCATGTTATTCAGTAGTGACAGCCTAGGACCAGCCTAACATACATAACTGGTGTGATACATTCAATTGCTGCAAGAGGAGATTTCCCTACTTACTTCATGCATCACAGCCCCCTCGGGACATGTCACATTAAAACTTGAGTAGCCCTGCACAAACAAGCTGTAGCAAATTGTTACAGTTACTGGCATTTTTTTTTTTTAATAAAAGAGTTTAGATGTAAAGGGAGGATTTGTTTCATCTCCCAGCATTTGCTGTAAAAGATTGATGATGGATCAGACGATTTCAAAAAACAGATGCTCAACATAAACAATAAGAGAGCTTGCTGTCATTTCATTTTCTGGCCACAATTTAAAAGACAAAAGACAAATAAAAACAGCTGTCAGTCATTATATCACATTAAAGCAAATGTAAAAATTACAATTTAGCAATGAGTTAGAGAAGAGTTTAAAGGTATACTAAACCTCTCACACAAATATACCTAATAGTGTTGACATTTAACCTAACACTAAAGGCAAATAGACTGCACTCTGTAAAGTGCAGTTGCTCCGGAGCTCATCATCCAATCACGTGCAAGCAAAAATGCAGTTTTTTTTTTTTTTTAATTTTCCTTGCACGTGATTGGGTATTCTTTGTGAAGTGAAGGTTTACCTCATTTACTAAGCTCTGAAGCAACTACACTTGCAGAGTGCAACTGCACAACTTATTAACCTTTAATAAATCAAACCCTAAGCATTGGGTGTGTGGATTCGGAGAAATGCCGGCGCATTGAAATTGCACTGCTCACCTTGTTCCCACCTTCAGAATGACTGCTCTGTATTTACTTTAAAGATAAAAATACTAGAAGACTTCTCAGTTACCAGTGGGATGGAGATGTCGTGTTAACTAAGCTGCCTTTAAAAGCTTTTCAAAGCTTCTACCATGAATTTCCAGGATGAATTGCTCCACAATGTCTTGAGCTACAGTGAGCTAACTTACTTATGCAAAGAATACACTTAGCTACCCATAGCCTGGCCACAGGTTTAATATTATTGACACACACAGTAAAAAAAGATTCGGTAGCACACCCTTACCTTGGGGGATCTCCAGATTGTAACCCCTTCCCAAGGGCATAAACAGTAATCATGCAGAAAAAATACTAGCTAACTCTAAGCCCCCAAGGGAAATAAAACAAGTAAAACAAGTAAAAGACTAAGCAACGGACTGGGGATAATCAGCATGAAAGCATGTAAATCAAATGTTACAATATAGAAACTAAGAGAGGGGACTTGCAACAACATTATACCTTTATGCTGATAGATCTTTGAAGTACTGAAGAGGTTGGTTCTCTGCAGTAAGGGAGTTTTTTTTTTGGGGGGGGGGGGGGGGGGGCGGGGGTGAATGGAGTGGAGTAAGAGCTATGTTGTATTTTTTGAATTATTAACATTTTTATACAAGATTAATATAGCACCAACAGTTGGCACATCACTTTACGAAATAAAAAGAGACAATATAAGACAAGAGGGTTAGGAGGGCCTTGCTAGTGAGAACTTATCTAAAAGGGAATGTGATACAAAAGGTTGTAACTGTGTGGGAAGGAATTGTTCTAGCAAGTCAAACCTCAGACGTTAGCTTGAGGTGGGATAGGCTTCCCTCAGGAGATGAGTTTTCAGAGATCACCTAGAGGGAACAGTAGGAGATAGACAGACAGATTGGGGTAGGGAGTTCTAGAGGTTCAGAGAGGTTCTGGAGAAATCCTGGAGTAAAGCATGGGAGGAGGTGATGAGGGAGCTAGAGAGCAGGATATCATACAGCTCTCTTGATCATACATGGAATGGAGGAAGCACCAGCAGATCCCTCCTGGACCTTCTTAACTCCAAGAAGAATACAATTTATTGGCCAAAATTTTCAGTAGCTGTCAGTTGGGGTTTCTGTCAAGGTCTGAATGTAATTGACAAGTAGCTTTCTGCTCCAAGCAGCTCCCCTCCAGTGCCACTTGAACACTGAGTAAGCTGAACTATCCATGCTTAAAACTCAGTGTAGGATCAAAAAGCCACCACACTACATAGGGACTGAACGTGGCTAAGGAAATAAGGAAAATCTCTTAACTTTATGACTATGATCATATCTGTTAATTTTTTGAACTTTAAAATAGGTGCCCTCCATTGGTAGTAGATCTTTGAAGTATTGTAGAGGGTCGGTTCTCTGGAGTAAGGGAGTTTTTTTGGGGGGAGGGGGGTTGGAGTGAGAGGGATGTTGTACTTTTTAAATAATTATTATAATTGTTATACAAGATTAATATAGCACCAACAGTTGGCACATCACTTTACAAAATAATTATAAGACAAAAGGGTTAGGGGGGCCTTGCTGGTGAGAACTTATCTAAAAGGGAATGTGAGGCAAAGTAAATGAGTGGGAATGAATTGTTTGAGAAAGTAAAATTTCAGCCGTTAGCTTGAGGTTGGATGGGCTTCCCTGAAGAGATGAGTTTTCAGAGATCACCTAGAGGAGGTAACAGTAGAAGACATCCGGACAGATTGGGGTAGGGAGTTCTAGACATTCAGAGAGGTTCTAGAGAAATCCTGGAGTAAAGCAGGAGATCATACAGCTCTCTCGATCATACATGGAGTGGAGGAAGCACCAGCAGATCCCTCCAGGACCTTCGTAACGCCAAGAAAAAAAAAAAATCTATTGGCCAAAATGTTCAGCACAGCTGTTAGCTGTGGGGTTTCTGTCAAGGTCTGAACGTAATTGACAAGTAGCATTCTGCTCCAAGCAGCTCCTCTCTAGTGCCACTCGAACACTGGGTAAGCCAAACTATCCATGCTCAAAACTCAGTGTAGGATTAAAAAGCCATCACACTATACAGGGTCTGAACATGGCTAAGAAAATAAGGAAAATCTCTTAACTTTATGACTATGGCCATATCTGTTAATTTTTGGAACTTTGAAATAGGTGTCCCCCATTGGCAGTAGAATTTCTTATTAAAAGTAATAGGAGTAATTACTCAGACAAATGTTCAGTGTTTTTACAGGCAGTATACCATCACTCTAATCTATAAACTAACATTGTAGGGCCCCTATTTTATTAGTCCTTAGCTTCTGCAACAAGTATCTGTGGGTGAGTGATAGCAATGGATAATGTGTGTCTGTGTTATAAAATGAGATACAACTGAAACATGATTATATTCTATGGGAAGAGCGGTAATTAGAAATGAGCAGTCAGTTTGTTTTTTTTTTCATAGCTGTGAAGTGGAACCTCCGTCTCAGAATGACTCAGTGTGTAGAAGTGTGGGTGTGGAATCATGGTGGTGATGGGAGAATGGGGTGATAACAATGACAGATTGTTTATTAAGAGACTGCACCTGTTTTGAAAACATAACCTAATATCATAAATAATCCTGTTAGTATGTTAGATTCTCATTTACATGCTTGGCTTACATCCAGAATCTGGGCACACAAGTATTTGCAGAACAATACATCTGTGAAATGTTAATAGGAGATAAATAGCAGTGATTTATCTTCACGTACATTAAACATTTAAACTACTTGTCCAGCCAAAACAAATTCTCATAAATGCAATACAGACTGGAAAATGTGTTGCTCTTTGAAAGATTACTCCAGCTAAACCCACATTTTCAGTAATACCTATATAAAAAAAGTCCTTAGGCAGTAGGCTGCATTCACACTGTAATGTGTGCAACGTAAATGATGTAGGGTTTTTCTTTTCAGTGCAGGGCAGCTCACATCAGTGCAATGTACTAGTGTGAACAGCTCCTGTTGAAAAGCATTGCTTTTACAATATGCGCTGGAATGTGTTGTTCAATATATGGCAGCGCATGTGGACCCTTCACTTTTGTCTCCATAGCTTTTGGATATATTGTAAAGCAATGCTTCAAAAATGATTGGGCTCCATTGCAGAAAATGAATTATGTTATAAGTAAAAAGCCTGTGTGTTCTGGAGGAGCAAATTAGCTGGTACATACAATGCAGTTCAACTTTACAGCAGCCCTACTGCATAAGAAAAAAAAAAAGAAATGTGACCTTACACAGCCACCGTGATATGCCTCCATCCCTATTATACATATATACAAAGAAGCAATGGTCATGGGTGGGGATGAGCCAAATACCCTCCTGTTCGGTCCGCAGCAGAACATGCGAACAGGCTAAAAATTCAGCAGAACACATGAACATCGTTAAAATCTATGGGACAAGAACATGAATAATCAAAAGTGCTCATTTTAAATGCGTATATGCAAGTTATTGTCATAAAAGGTGTTTGGGGACCTGGGTCCTGCCCCAGTGGACATGTACTAATGCAAATAAAAAAAAAAAAAACGGCCAATTTTTCGGGAGCAGTGATTTTTTTAATGCTTAAAGTGAAACAATAAAAATGAAATATTCCTTTAAATTGCATGCCTGGGAGGTGTCCATAGTATGCCTGTAAAGTGTTTAGAACAGTACCACAGCAAAATGACATTTCTAAAGGAAAAATTGTCATTCAAAACTGATCGCGGCTGTAATGAATTGTCGGGTCTCGACAATATAGTAAAAAATCATTGAAAAAAAGAGCATGGAATCCCCCCAGTCCATTACCAGGCCCTTTGGGTCTGGTATGAATATTAAGGGGAACCCCGAACCAAAATAAAAAAAATTGCGTGGGTGTCACCCCAAAATTCATACCAGGCCCTTTGGGTCTGATATGGAAATTAAGGGGAACCCTGCGCCAAAATTTAAAAAATAATGGCGTAGGGGTCCCCCACAAAATCCATACCAGACTCTTATCTGAGCATACAACCTGGCAGGCCGCAGGAAAAGAGGGGAGATGAGAGTGCCCCCCCTCCTGACCCGTACCAGGCCACATGCCCTCAACATGGGGAGGGTGCTTTGGGGTAGCCCCCCACAGCACCTTGTCCCCATGTTGATGGGGACAAGGGCCTCATCCCCACAACCCTTGCCCGGTGGTTTTGGGGGTCTGTGGGCGGGGGGCTTATCGGAATCTGGAAGCCCCCTTTAACAAGGGGACCCCCAGATCCCAGCCTCCCCCCTGTGTGAATTGGTAATGGGTACAAGTCCCCCTATTATTTTACCAAAAAAGTGTCAAAATGTGAAAAAAGACAAACACAGCTTGGGACAAGTCCTTTATTAAAAACATTTTTAAAAATGTCCCACGATGTCCATTCATCTTCTTCTATCACGCCACCCGATGAACCCAAAAAGAAAAAAAAAATTCTGCAACCGATCCACCTCCATGGGAGACTCCCGCTGCGTGACGATTCTTTGCTTGCGACAGCTCTTATATAACTGAGGGCAGGGCCACCCAGTGACGTAACCAGGTGATCCTGCCCCCTCTGATGCCACAGGGACTTTCCCATGGCTTCCCCGTGGTGTCAGAGGGGGTGGGGTCACCCGGCGGGAGCCTCCCACAGAGGTGGACTGGTTGCAGATTTTTTTTTCTTTTTCGGTCCGTCGGCGGCATGATAGAAGAAGATGAATGAACATTATGGGACATTTTTTAAATTTTTTAATAAAGGACTTGTCTTTTTTAACATTTTGAAACTGTTGTGGGGATGAGGCCCTTGTCCCCATCAACATGGGGACAAGGTGTTTTGGGGGGCTACCCCAAAACACTCTCCCTATGTTGAGGGCATGTGGTCTGATATGGTTCAGGAGGGGGGCCACTCTCTTGCCCCCTCTTTTCCTTTGGCCTGCCAGGTTGCGTGCTCAGATAAGGGTCTGGTATGGATTTTGGGGGGCCCCTATGGCCCCATTACAGGCATACTATAGACACCCCCCAGGCACATGTTTAAAGGAATATTTCATTTTTATTGTTTAATTTTAAGCATTAAACAAATCACTGCTCCCGAAAAAATGGCTGTTCTTAATTTTTTTTAGCATTGATACATGTCCCCTGGGGCAGGACCCAGGTCCCCAAACACTTTTTTATGACAATAACTTGCATATAAGCCTTTAAAATTAGCACTTTTGATTTTTCCTGTTAGTGTCCCATGGACTTTAACAGTGTTCCAGCAGTTTTTGAATTTGCTGCGAACACCGCATATTGTTCGCTGTTCGGCGAACACCCGATGTTCGAGTCGAACTTACGTTTGACTCGAACATGGGGCTCATCCCTAGTCGTGCGACTTTACATGAGGCATGTCACTGCAAAAATGATGATACATAGAATACATATAGTTAGAAAATGTATTACAATCAAAATTGAACATCCCGTGCTCTAAAAATGCACAATACAGTTTTTTAAGTAATGAAGCCATTAAAAGGTCATTAAAACAAGCTGACATGTAAAGATACACATGATTGGTGAAATAAATTCATATTGTACTGATACATGGTGGTATATGCATGAAGAAAAAATATGATGGATGTAAATTGTAAGAACCAAACAGTCTTGACACTATAAAAAATCTACGCGTTTCGTGGATCCTGTGCACTCATCAGGGGTATGGTATAGGAAATATCTATAAATGTAGGTAAGCAAAAAATATATATTGATACAAGTAAATGGTTTCCTATAAGGGGAAATTAAGAAATTATCTTAAAGGGGCAAGAAGTCTAATACTTACAAGTCAGCTTTAGAAAATGGTTTAGCTTCTGACACCCCCAATCCTCCTTTTAGAAGCTTAGCCTTTTTCTAAAGCTGACTTGTAAGTATCAGACTTCTTGCCTCTTTAAGATAATTTCTTCCTTTCTCCTTATAGGAAACAATTTACTTTTTACTATTTATATGTAGCGCAGTACCCCCGTAAGGGCTGCTGGTTTGAGCAATTTGCCAATCACCTTGCTTCCGATTTCCCATCACTAGGGATGAGCCGAACACCCCCCTGTTCGGTTTGCACCAGAACTTGCAAACAGGCAAAAAATTTGTTTGAACCCGCAAACACCGTTAAAGTCTATGGGACACTAACATGAATAATCAAAAGTGCTAATTTTAAAGGCTTATATACAAGTTATTGTCATAAAAAGTGTTTGGGGACCTGGGTTCTGCCCCAAGGGACATGGATCAATGCAAAAAAAAGTTTTAAAAACGTCCGTTTTTTCGGGAGCAGTGATTTTAATAATGCTTAAAGTGAAACAATAAAAGTGTAATATACCTTTAAATTTCGTACCCCGAACCAAAATTTAAAAAAAAAATGACGTGGGGGTCCCCCTAAATTCCATACCAGGCCCTTCAGGTCTGGTATGGATATTAAGGGGAACCCCGGCCAGAATTAAAAAAAAAAAATGGCGTGGGGTCCCCCTCAAAATGTATACCAGACCCTTCAGGTCTGGTATGGATTTTAAGGGGAACCCCGCGCCAAAATTGAAAAAAAATGGCGTGGCCCCCCAAAAATTCATACCAGACCCTTATCCGAGCACGCAACCTGGCAGGCCGCAGGAAAAGAGGGGGGCGAGAGAGTGCCCCCCCTCCTGAACCATACCAGGCCAGATGCCCTCAACATTGGGAGGGTGCTTTGGGGTAGCCCCCAAAACACCTTGTCCCCATATTGATGGGGATAAGGGCCTCATCCCCACAACCCTTGCCCGGTGGTTGTGGGGGTCTGCGGGCGGGGGGCTTATCGGAATCTGGAAGCCCCCTTTAACAAGGGGACCCCCAGATCCTGGCCCTCCCCCCTGTGTTAAATGGTAAGGGCGTACCATTTCACAAAAAGGTGTCAAAAATGTTAAAAATGACAAGAGACAGTTTTTGACAATTCTTTTATTTAAATGCTTCTTCTTTCTTCTTTCTTCTTTCTTCTATCTTCTATCTTCTTTCTTCTTACTTCTATCTTCCTTTGGTTTCTTTCTCCATCTTCTTCTTCTTCTGGTTCTTCTGGTTCTTCCTCCAGTGTTCTCGTCCGGCATCTTCCTCCGCGGCGTCGGCGTCTTCCTCCCTTCTTCTCCTCTGGCCGTTCTGCATCCTTGATGGCATGGAGTGAGGCTCCCGCTGTGTGACGCTTCTCCTCTTCTGACGGTTCTTAAAGAATGGGGGCGGGGCCACCCGGTGACCCCGCCCCCTTTTACGCACGGGGACTTCCCTGTGGCATTCCCTGTGATGTCATAAGGGGGTGGGGTTATGTAACAGGTGACCCCGCCCCCTCTGACGTCACTGGGAATGCCACAGGGAAGTCCCCGTCAGAGTCCCCTGTTATTTAAGAACCGTCAGAAGAGGAGAAGCGTCACACAGCGGGAGCTTCCCTCCATGCCATCATGGATGTAGAGCGGCATCTTCTTATCTGCTTCTCCTCAGGCTGCTCCGCATCGTAGAAGATAAGAAGATGCCGCGGAGGAAGATGTCGGAAGAGAACACCGGGTGAAGAACCAGAAGAACCAGAAGAAGAAGAAGATGGAGGAAGAAACCGAAGGAAGATAGAAGATAGAAGATAGAAGAAAGAAGATAGAAGATAGAAGAAAAAAGAAGCATTTAAATAAAGGAATTGTCAAAAACTGCCTTTTGTCATTTTTAACATTTTTGACACTTTTTTTGTGAAATGGTAGGGGTACTTTTGTACCCCCTTACCATTTCACACAGGGGGGAGGGCCGGGATCTGCGGGTCCCCTTATTAAAGGGGGCTTCCAGATTCTGATAAGCCCCCCGCCCGCAGACCCCCACAACCACCGGGCAAGAGTTGTGGGGATGAGGCCCTTGTCCCCATCAACATGGGGACAAGGTGTTTTGGGGGCTACCCCAAAGCACCCTCCCAATTTTGAGGGCATGTGGCCTGCTATGGTTCAGGAGGGGGGCCGCTGCCCCCCCTCTTTTCCTGTGGCCTGCCAGGTTGCGTGCTCGGATAAGGGTCTGGTATGGATTTTTGGGGGGACCCCACACCATTTTTTTTTAAATTTTGGCGCAGGGTTCCCTTTAAAATCCATACCAGACCTGAAGGGCCTGGTATGGAATTTAGGGGGACCACCACGTCATTTTTTTTAAATTTTGGTTTTGGGTTCCGATGTGGGGATTCCCATGCCATTTTTATCAATGAACTTTTATGTGTATTGTCAGACCGGCAATTCATTAATAGCCACAAGTAGTTTTAAATGACTTTTTTTCCTTTGAAATGTAATTTTGCTGTCAGACTGTTCTAAACATGGGACACATGCGCCCCTTTAAAGGCATACTATAGACACCCCCAGCTACGAAATTTAAAGGAATATTACACTTTTATTGTTTCACTTTAAGCATTATTAAAATCACTGCTCCCAAAAAAAGGCCATTTTTAAAACTTTTTTTTGCATTGATCCTTGTCCCCTGGGGCAGGACCCTGGTCCCCAAACACTTTTTATGACAATACCATGCATATAAGCCTTTAAAATTAGCACTTTTGATTTCTCCCATAGACTTTTAAAGGGTGATCCGTGGCTTTTGAATTTGCTGCGAACACATTAGTGCAATAAAGCCCAAAACACATAAAGGTGTATTGTTTAAAAAATGGGTAGCAGTGAAAGTGCATGTAAGTTTGTTCTGTGCAAGTGAAGCAAAAGCATTTATTAGGCTACATCCTTTGCTGGATGTATGCTTTTTGTTGATTTAAAACAGAAATTTCACATTTGCCCACCAGATGGCACTACGTATCATTGGAACTTCTTATGATACATATTGCTATCCAGTGGTCAAATCCCGTATTTGCCCAGCACAAGAAATAGCCAAATAACATTTTTTTTTGTTCCATTCTCACCTAACCAATGTACATTCAGTGGGCAAATTGCTATACAAATTTTTTATAAGTACATCTTATAGTGTGATTGGGCCATCTTGTTTTCTTTTTTTTTTGTACTCTATTCCCAATCTTATGAATTCTTCTTTACTTTACACAAAGGACACTGGATTTAACAAAGCTGAACCCTGAAAAGCGCTAAACCCTGTGTTTTACTCTTTCTTTTGTGTGAGTTATCAGCCTCTAAAAGACTTCTAATTATTTATTATCCTGTCTGGATCTGTTTATTATCCTCTCTGGATCACTTATTAATGGGCACATCAAATCTCACAGTCCGAGTAATGGTAATAAACAGAAAGAGCATTAAAAAGCATACTAAGTGCCAGCTAATCAGCATTATTTTAATTCTAATCAAGGTCATACATGCAGCAATGCAGCATATATCAAAAGCTTTTCATAGCAAGGATGTTACCTTTAAAATTAACTCCTACAGAGTTGTCCTGTTCCCTATTATAAGCCGTGCCAGTGGTTGAGCTCCTCAGGAGGAGAGGGTTATAAAAAGATCAGAGCTTTAACTGCAAAGTAATTATCAACCTATTCCTGAGCTCTGAATGCTGGCTCAGTTTGTACAACATGAGTCTGTAGGCCACCTGCAAGGTAAAAAAGATGTTTTATAGATAACCAACCGAGCCTTAGTGTATAGACCAAGTTAAAATAAACCTGTCATGACAGAAGCACAGGGCTATCATTGTTAAATTATTTTCTCTAAAAGCCAGTTGCCTGTCTATCATGCTGATCCTTTTGCTTCAAACCTTTGAACCAAACCCATGGAAGAAGATGCGGAGAACTTTTCTATGACTTTCCTGGATCAGTGACTCTGAAAGTTATAAAGTAACCTTCTGATTCAAATTGTGAATGTTTCCCAAAGTTGCTGAAAAGTTTTAATAAGATTTAGTATGAGAAGGTGATAGTAGATTGCCACCATCAGAATTGGGATGTGTTTTTGGTGGGAATAAGGGGCAGTTAGGAATCCTTAACGTGGAACTTTACCCATAACAACTTAATACAAAATAATGTTCTTTAGCAAGGAACAAACATTTCATATTAATAATTATGTTTTATAAATATGTGCACTGCGCTACTGAATAAAAATGCATTTGTGCTGCTACATCAACAAATCAAACACATAAGGTGAAGCATATATCATGCTAAAGCCAATAATAAACGTTTCACAGTAGCGCACTAATAAATCTTGTGAAAAAAACACAAGCAAATGTCAATAAAACTTAAATATATATTAGTAATAATTATGTTACCTGTTTCGACACTGCAGCTGTATTATGGTGTCCTTTTATGAAACTGAGATCAGCGGCGATCCCGAGTCTCACCGCTGATCTCAGGTCATTACCAGTTTATGAAACTGAGATAATCAGCGGAGAACATGTTCTCCGCTGATTATCTCAGCACAGGGAGAATTTGTAACTGACTGTCACAGAAACGGCCAGTTTATGAAGGTGCGATCTCAGCACCTCACTGGCGATCTGTGACAGAATTCTCACTTTCTGATTCACCATTTCAGAAGTGGAGAATCAGAGTGAGAAGCATGAAACTGGCTGAGTAATCTGGAGAAAGAAAGAAGTCTTTCGACTTCTTTCTTTCACCAAACAGTCAGAGCACATCTTCCCCACCATTACACACCCCAAAACCAGCAGGATAGGAATTTATAGTGTGTGTGTGTATATATAATATAATATAATATATAAATCTGCATATACAGATATATATATAGATAGATATCTATCTATCTATATATATAGATATATATATATCTCTATCTATCTATCTATCTATCTATCTATCTATCTATCTATCTATCTATCTATCTATCTATCTATCTATCTATCTATCTATCTATCTATCTATCTATCTATCTATCTATCTATCTATCTATCTATCTATCTATCTATCTAGATATATATATACATATATATATCTATATATATAGATATCTATCTATCTATATATATCTCTATATGTATAGATATTTATTGATATATATAGACTATATCTATATATAGATACATCTATATATATATATATATATAAATAGAGAGAGAGAGAGAGAGAGAGAGAGAGAGAGAGAGAGAGATAGATAGATAGATAGATAGATAGATAGATAGATAGATAGATAGATAGATAGATAGATAGATAGATAGATAGATAGATACATACATACATACATACATACATATATATATATATATATATATATATATAGCTATATATAGCTATATATAGATAGATATATAGCTAGCTATATATATCTATATATCTATATATCTATATATCTATAGATATATAGATATATTTTTTTTAGATGTTCACGTCTCTGGCTGGGTTCACACTTGTGCGATGCGTGAACCAGCGTGATTCCTGTGCAGGTTTTCACATCGCACCTACATTGACATCTGCGCACCACTGCTGGTGTCAATGTAAAATTAATGACACCCCCAGATCATTTCACAGATCGCAGTGTGAACTATGTAATGGTGCAGGAATCAGATCACATGGGTGTTCACACCCATGCGATTCAATTACTGTCCGAGTTTGCAGATCGCACTGCGATATGCGAACTGATTTGGGGGTGTTGTTAACTTTTAGGCCCAGTTCACACTTGTGCGATGCCGGACATCGCACAGGCATCGCATGTAATTTGCAGCACACTGCCATTCACATTACATGCGATGTCTCTGCGGTGCGATATCAGCCGTACAGATAGTATGGCTGATATCGCACTGCATTCGGTGCAAACACGCACAGGACCCTTTTTTCTGTTCGGACCAGAATTGGATCGCATGTGTGTTCACACATATGCAATCCGATTCATGTCCGAACTGTCAGTTTGCAGTGCGATATGGAAGCTGATCTGGGGGTGTCGTTAACAATGTATTGACACTCCCCAGCGATTCGCATATGGCAGTGTGAACTGACATGCGAGTCGGTGCGATGCGGGAACCTGCAGTGGATTCACAGTGTTCTCGCATTGCACCAGTTTATCAATTTTTATGTTTATCAATTATGAAATATATTTTATTTTAATTTATGAATAAATATTTATACTTGTATACTTTATTAAAATTATTTTTTTAATGATTATAAATGTATTTTGCATTTATATGAATGGTGTATAGCTGCATTACATATGTGCATTACATTCATTTACTATACACCATTCACATTTAAATAGGCACATGTATGATCTTTAAATATTGATAAAAACAATGTTTTTTTATAATTAGGTTAATGTATATTGTGTAGGGGGAATTTAACTTTATTATTTTATTAATATGTTGGGGAATAATGTGTGCTGATTCATGTTACACTTTTGTATTTTATGGTTCCTCATACTGTAATCCCGCTATATCACACGAGATTACAGTGAGAGGAGCCATTCTCAGGAGTTCCCGGCGTTTGTAGAGCGCTCCTCAACTCAACATGAGAAGCGATCTACACACTTTCATAAACAGGCACTCACAGGAGAGCGATCTCCTCTGAGAATGCCTGAGAACTGAAAAGCGGTATTTTACCGCAGTTTCATAAAAGGACACCTATATCAGTTTCTTAAACAATCAAGTTGTACCCTTCTTTTTCCTGTTTATACTTTGAGTGAATTCACTTTTTTTGCAACCAAAGGTAGGGCAAAGTGCCCCCCCATGACACAGTTTGTTCCCAGTTGGGGTGTCTGGGGGAGTTGAACAACACCCTTACCTTACATATAGCAATCAGAGCAGATCCCATTGTTCATTTACATTTGCTGACTGTTCTGTCATTTGAACTTGTTCATGTGATTCTCTCTGCTATAACCTACAAATGGCAGATAATGTTCGACTGTTTGTCTCTTTAAGAAAATTCTATAAAAATATTGAACAACAGAATGCTAAAAAAATAAAAACATTTAAAAGTCACTGGGGTTGATTTACTACAACTGGAGAGTCTGATGCAGCTCTGCATAAAATCCAGTCAGCTTTAGACTTTTTTGTCAAAGCTTTTTTGAACAAGCTAAAGTTAGAAGCTGATTGGCTACCGTGCACAGCTGCACCAGATTTTGCACTCTCCAGTACTAGTAAATCAACCCCAGTGTAAAGAAAATGTTGTGGAAAAGTGCGTTTAGCAAATCATTTTTTCGTGTTTTAATTATTATTAAAGAATAATTTAAAAAAGTATCATACTAAAAAAAAATAATAATAATTATGTTACCAAAATTAGTGTGTATACTGTAAATTGCCTCCAGCATTTCTACTGTATCTTTTTGACGGAGGCTGCCATTTTGCTGAAGCCCAAGCCCCTGAACAGCAGTAAGTCTTTAGGCTATCAGCAAATTGGCCTATACAAATTTGGCACGGTGCCTAAAAATAGAGAACAACTGTGCAAGTGTAAAGCAGTGTGAAACAGTGTATTACTGGATTTTAAAGAGCATAGGCACTTATTTTTGATGTTTTATACCCGCAAAAGGGGCCAGCCTAAAGTCATGTTGCAAGACTTACATTTTCTGACTAAAGTTACACTTGAATACATTAGGTGTATTTTTAGAAGTAACTAGTGAAAGAACCTGACTTTGACTTGGTATCAGACTTTTTCATACCTGTGCTTAGCTGACTGGGAGAGGGTGGGGAACACTAGAAAACAAGCATGTGTTTTGCAGTGCTCAGGTGCTAATAAGGAACATTATAGTATCATGAGAGAGCATAGAGATTAGCTCATCAGTCTACTGCTTCTTTTTCACTGTCCAATCACAGGCTGGGGCAAGGACAAAACCTTAATTTTTTTAAGTTTTACTTAATTTCTTGACGGGCACGGAACACATGGCTCACATATATGCATGCATGTTGCATGTGTGTATTTTACATGCATTCTAAACCATCGCATGCAGGGCAGTTCATTCATTTTAATGGTTTGTTCTTTCTATGAGAAACACGGGGAAAGAAGTCTCCAATACGCTTGGTGCTGTGGCACAATTTGGTTGGCATACGTAAAAACATATGTGGTTGCCGGTGCGTGGGGTTGGCTAATGAATGGCATACCAGCACATCTGCTACAGAACAGTGTGTTTCTATGCATGTCGGGAAAACACAAGATTTTGCGCATGTTCCCAACATGTGTAGATTGAATCAGGCCTTAATGCCCACATGCCACACATATGTGTCTATGGGTGGCTGAAATTTCTGTGCTGAGAGTACTATCATTGCATCCTTCCAACACAGTGAACTGAGCTGCCATAGACAGCTCGCTATCTAAAATAATGATCGGGAGTTATTGGGACCAGCTATTGATCATGGAACCATTGTCACAGCCAATTACAGTGGTCACATGACAGGGCAGTCCTTCCCACCTCCCTCCGAACTTAAAGTGGAGTTCCATCCAAAAGTGGAACTTCCGCTCGTTCGTCTCCTCCCCCATCTGGTGCCACATTTGGCACCTTTCAGGGGGGAGGGGGGAACATGGATCTGCTTTTGACAGGTCCAGGTTCCCTACTTCCAGGAGACGGGGTCACTGCACCATCTCTCGGAAGTTCGGCCCCCTCTTCCCTTCTCCGCTGCCGGACCAATTAGAAAGCGCAGCGCACTTCGCACATGCGCACCCTTACTGGCAATAGCAGCGGCTGCACCTGACAGCCAATCCGAAGATTGGCTGCGGTGTTGACATTATGGGATCCCTGGACAGGTTAGTGTCCTAATATTAAAAGTCAGCAGCTGTAGTATTTGTAGCTGCTGACTTTAATTTTTTTGTGGGGTGGGCAGACCTCCGCTTTAAAGGAAAGCCATATTTGGGTTGTAAGGTGTTTAAATGCAGTATAGAAAAATCTGGTCTTTAGGTTGGTTGTGTTGTCTGGCAGGTTTGTGTAAATCTCAGAAATTAAAGGACAGAAATCTTTGGCTGATAACACCCTTATAAATATTCATCTGTGTAGTAGATGCAATTCAGAATGTTGAATATTGACATTAATTCCTGCTTTTTTTTTCTTTTAATTTTTCAGAAAAATGTGACGAGCCTCTGGTAGTGGCACTTCAGCTTCAATCCTTTAAAAGTTCATCGATAATGTCTGGGATTTATGCTCCAGTATACGCTAAACTCAACAGAAGAGAAGGTATGACTTTTTCTACTTACGCAGTATTAGTTAATTTAAAACTGAATTTGTAGCCACATTTTGTAAAAATTTCTATATGGATAACACAGAAAACAGTTATAATACAAGTTTTATTGCTGTCAGCATATTTGTTTTTTTTTGTTTCAAAAAGTTTTTATTTTAAAAGAAGATTAAGTTGTACAAGTGATATAACAGTACATCGTGGAATCTTTTACAAAAACATCCTTAAACCGTACAATAAGCAGAGAAACGTAGCACTGTTAGGGTTAATACTATCCATATTTGCATATATGTAAATAGTGGAAAAAATTGTAGTTTATTCGTATCTCAACAAGAATATCTCTTACTGAGCACTCACAAAATTCTAATAGCCTTTAACTAACCCGAGGAATTCTCGACAAAGTAGGAGGCGTTTGATATAAATACGCACCGTCATGCGTTAACATTCCAAGGGTATATTCAG
Source organism: Aquarana catesbeiana (assembly GCF_042186555.1). Classification (NCBI taxonomy): domain Eukaryota; kingdom Metazoa; phylum Chordata; class Amphibia; order Anura; family Ranidae; genus Aquarana; species Aquarana catesbeiana. Next base: position 188,531,849 of record NC_133328.1, on the reverse strand, counting down.
TAATCAGTACTGCTAGGTGAACCAAGGAAGAACCTCTCCATACCCCCTAATGGGAGCAGACTGTGTGAGGGGGGAGGGTGATGGTTGCCAATTGTGAGACAATATCAGTGTTGGTCCACCATGCGGTCCTGAGGTCTCTCTAGAATTCTGTTCAATAAATATTATTTCCATAATTGTAAAGATGTATGGATGATAAGTAGGATGTGGGAAGCTAGAAGTGTGGATGGAAGTAGTCTAGGATGTGAAGGAATAACTAATTGAAGATGGACTAGGTGTGTTCGCCTCGTATGCTTTGTATGGTGGGGGCTCCACAATGAGTGGAGAAAGGGATGATATGCGCAATGCGGGGGAGGGAAAACTATAGAGAGTGGAGCTGAATGAACATGCGCGTGAACAAGGCGGACATGGCTGACATGGCGGACACTCGGACTATATCCTAAATTAGATACTTTATGGGATGTGACAGTTTGAACCCAGTGGGGATCTGGGGTGCGGATCAAGAAGAAATGTCTGAAACTCTAGGGAGTCTCGAAAGTGTATCCAACATGCCCATGTTTTGCGAAATTTTTCAAGGTTGTCTTTAGCTTGGTGTATTAAGTCTTCCATCTCCGCAGTCAGATATTTTGGGTGGGGTCAAGTTTCTCCACAACAATGGGATACACTGTTTAGCTGTGTTAATGAGGTGAAACATTATAGATTTCCTGTATGTGGATTGTGGAAGTGACGTGTGGTGTAATAAATACTGGGCAGCAGTCATGTCTAGTGTGTAGGTGGTGATTCGAGCTATCTAGTTGTGTATCTTTGCCCAAAATGGTTTAATATGAGTGCATTCCCACCATATATGTAGAAGAGAACCTACTTCAGAGTTACATCTCCAGCACATCAGTGATACATGTGGTTGGAAGATATGGATTCATTCAGGGGTGCGGTACCATCTTGAGTATAGTTTGTAATTGTTTTCTTGTGCGGAAATGTTGATAGAACCTCTGTGGGTATGCTCATATATATTTTCCCAATCTTCCGGGGAGAGGTCAATGTTAAGCTCTCCCTCCCATTTCTGGTTGATCGGGTTAGATTTATGGTTGATTTCACCAAAAAGCAAAGGGTAGATAGTTGAGTTTAGATGACTTTGGGGACTTTTCATGGAGCACAATGATTAGATCGGGTGAAGTTTCCTATACTATTGAGAGATGGGAATGATTGTTATTTAGGAAGTGTCTTATTTTTAGAAAATGAAAAAATGAGATGTTGTTCTCTGGGATGTGTGAGGGCAGAGCAGTGAAGGGGATGATAGAACCGTTGTCAAAGAGGTGATGTGCTCTTAACGAGCATGCCGTGTCAGAGTTTGTTACATTGGTTCTCAAAAAACCAGGTGGAAAGACGGGATTGGCAGTCAGAGGGGTCATTGGTCCCGGTGAGGGTGTTATTTTGAGGGAGGTACAAGTGTTTCGGAAGCTGTTTAACGTAGGTCCTGTAAGTGGATGAGTTAAGTATTCCCTGGGCATAGCTTTGCTGTCAATCCACGGTATGTGTGCTAGAGGGATATTGGAGCAAGAATCTTCAAGTGTGATCCAGTCTTTAGTATGAGTATGTATGTGCCAGTCTATTAATCTGGTGATATGACATGTCGTATAGTACTTACGGATATCTGGTAAGCCTAATCTACCTTTAAGTTTTGGAAGGATCATTCTATCCCAGCTGATTCTTGGAGATTTGTGGGCCCATATAAAGTTTCTACAAAGTCTCTTGTAAGTCTTAAAAAATGTTGGTGGTAGTTTGATCGGGACTGTTTGTAGAATGTACAATATACGGGGTAATATATTCATTTTCAAGATGGCAATTCGTCCAAACCAAGAGAACTGCCCTGCAGACCATTTGTTGAGATCTTTTCTTATAGTTTGGAGTATTGGGGAGTAGTTTTTGTCATATAGATCATTTAGCTTGGAGGGTATTTGGATACCTAAATACATTAGGGAGTGAGGGGCCCAGCAGAAGGGGAAGTTAATTTGACATTGAGATACTATCGTTTGTGGGATAGAGATGTTGAGAGCTTTGGATTTTGAAAAATGTATTTTCAAATTAGACAATTTGTGGAAGAGGGTAAAGTCTGTCAGTAAGTAAGGTATCGTAATTAAAGGATTGGAGAGGAAGAGGAGAATGTCATCGGCATATGCTGCCAGTTTGTATTGTTTATGGCGGATCTCAATGCCGGTTATATTTGGGTTGGTCCTAATTTTGTGTAGTAGAGGTTCTAGGGAGAGTACAAAGATGATAGGGGACAGTGGACATCCCTGCCTAGTGCCGTTTGATATAGAGAAGGCGTCCGATAGGTGGCCGTTGATTCTTATTCTGGCTGTGGGAGAGGTATATAGTGTTAGAATCATTTGGAGGAAATGTGCCGGGAACCCCATAGCCTGTAGTACTGCTATCATGTAGTCCCAATCCAACCTGTTGAAGGCCTTCTCCGCATCAAGAGACAGGAAGAAACCTTGTTTAGAGGATGTTGACAGCCAGTGATGAATGTTGATAGCTTTTATAGTGTTATCCCTAGCATATTTGTTGGGAGATTCACCTCTGATTTCAAATAGACTGTGCACTTTGCTAGTGTAGTTTCACTCTGCAAGGGAAGTTTGCTCCATTGCTTAATAAATAAAGGAGTAGCTCTGCTGTCTTTCATCATCCGATCATGTGCAAGCAAAAAAAGTTTTACTAAGTATTACTACATTTTCTAAGCCCTAGAGCAAGTGGTTGTAAAACTTAGACATGAAATATGAACAACGCATATCCCTCTATAATGTGCACTTGTCTCAATGCAGGGCATTGCCAATTTTATCTGCTACTTCATTCCTCTGCTGTCAGAATGAGTCATTTCTGAGAGGTTTTTCTGACACCAAGAGAGAAATGGTGACAAGGGAGGTAGCTCCAGCTGATTGACAGCCTCAGCTCTGTTCCTGTGTGCTGTGTGAAGGGATGTGTCCCTTCCCTCCAACCAGCTCTCAGAGCTCTCCTAAATGAGCTATGCAGAGTATAACTTCTGCTTTCCACCCCCCTTTTTTTTGCTTAACTCAGAGACAAGCTTTATAAATTCTTCACTTTGAACAGGTGTAAAGAAGAGAGGGCTGCAGATAAAGAGCTGCAACTTATGTACTGTAGGAGTATTTGTTTCATCTCTGTATATCACCTGAGGCTATTCACTTCACTGGGTATATGGAAGGGTTTACAACCACTTTAAAAAAGTTCACCTTTTGCCCCATGTTACATGTTAACCCATATTTAGGGCGTAATATGCAGCATGGGAGCATTCATAACTCCAGAAATCCACTTGTATTTGCCAGAATCTTAGGGTGCATCAGATATCTGCTTGTTTTAAAATTAGTGTGCCCTTGCCTATACCCCATGCTGCTGCATCTTTCCTATCTGCCGTTGGCCCTTTATAAAATCTACACTTCCCATCTTCCACCTTGGCAGATGGGTCTACAGAGCACGTGCATGTTTCCTCCTCCTTCCCAAGCACGATCACAGGCTCCGGGTGCACTCTCTACCTCACAGCTGGCCTCCGGCCCTCGCTACATTCTTCTTTCCCTCCCAACTCCACAAAGTGGCATCATCGAAATGAGAACAGATTTGAGAAGTGATTCTCTGGTCTGTGTCTCAAGAGTAAGGGTAGGTGCTTCAAAAGTGTGGCCAAATACAGGAAACAACATACATTTATGAATGAACAAACATGTAAACGGTATTATATCATCCACAACAGTCATCAACAATTTAAACTATATATATATATATATATATATATATATTACTCAAAAAATGAAAGGAACACTTTTTAATCAGAGTATAGAATCAAGTCAATTAAACTCCTGGGGTATTGATCTGGTCAGTACAGTATCAGAGGGGGTTGTTAATCAGTTTCAGCTGCTTTGGTGTTAATGAAAGTAACAACAGATGCACTAGATGGGCAACAATGAGGTGATCCCCAAAACAGGAATGGTTTTACAGGTGGAGGCCACTGACATTTTTTTCCCTACTCATCTTTTCTGACTGTTTTTCACTAGTTTTGCATTTGGGTCAGTGTCACTACTGGTAGCATGAAGCGATACCTGGACCCTATAGAGGTTGCACAGGCAGTCCAAATTCTCCAGGATGGCACATCAATACGTGCCATTGCCAGAAGGTTTGCTGTGTCTCCGAGCACAGTCTCAAGAGCATGGAGGAAATTCCAGGACAGGCAGTTACTCTAGGGGAGCTGAACAGGGTGGTGGAAGGTCCTTAACCCATCAGCAGGACTGGTATCTGCTCCTTTATGCAAGCAGGAACAGGATGAGCAGTGCCAGAGCTCCACAAAATGACCTCCATCAGGCCACTGGTGTGAATGTCTCTGACCAAACAATCAGAAACAGACTTCATGAGGGTGGCCTGAGGGCCCGACATCCTCTAGTGAGCCCTGTGCTCACTGCCAGGCACCATGCAGCTTGATTGCCATTTTCCAGATAGCAAGCAATTGAGCTGCAAGTTTCAAAATGACTTGCTAAGCTATTGCTAGGCTTGCCAGGCTTCACAAGTTTGTTGCACAATTGCAGCAAGTTCGCATTGCAAGACTCCAAATCAACTTTATTTGCAAACATTCTGCAAGTCTGCTGCAAGTTCTGGTTCAGTTATGTTGTGCAACAGTCATTCCACCACAGGGGTCACTGTGACTTGCAGAGCTCTTGCTGTAGACTCACCACTGCCTTTGATCTTGCTAGAGACTTGACATGCAAATTTGCTACAAGTTGGAAAAGTGTCAGCTAGAACTTGTGCTTCAAGTGCTCTGCTACCCAGATAGCAAGCATAACTTGCCACAAATTTGTGGCAGTGTTGAATTGTAAGTCTGTTAACTTGCTGCACATTTTCACTAGCAAGTTGTACACTTGCAGAGCACTTGAAGCACAAGTTCTAGTAGACACTTTTCCAATTTGTAGCAAATTTGCATGGCAAGTCTTTAGCAAGAGCAACGTTGCAGTAGTGAGTCTACAGCATGAAAATACAGCCACAGTGACCCCTGTGGTGGGATAACTATTACACAACATAACTGAACTAGAACTTGCAGCAGACTTGCAGAATTTTTACAAAGAAATTTGATCTGGAGTCATGCAATGTGGATTTGCTTCAATTGTACAACAAAGTTGCGAAGCCTGACAAGTCTAGCAATAGCTTAGCAAGTCATTTTGAAACTTGCAGCACATTACTTACTATCTGGGTAGTATACAACTTGCCAGTGAAAATGGGCAGCAAGTTAACAGACTTAAAATTCAACACTGCCACAAATTTGTGGAAAGCTATCTTTGCTATCTGGGTGCCATTGGATACAAGAATTGTCAGGTCCACCACTGGTTCCCTGTGCTTTTCACAGATGAGAACAGGTTCACCCTGAGCCCATGTGATGGATGTGAAAGGGCCCAGAGAAGCCATGGAAAACGGTATTCTGCCTGTAACATCATTCAGCATGACCGGTTTGGTGGTGGATCAGTAATGGTCTGGGGAGGCATATCCATGGAAGAACGCATAGACCTCTACAGGCTAGACAATGGCTCCCTGACTGTCATTAGGTATCTGGGGTGAAATCCTTGAACCCACTGTCAGAGCCTACGCTGGTGCAGTGGGTCCTGGGTTCCTCCTGGTGCACGACAATTCCCAGCCGCATGTGGCGAGAATATACAGAGAGTTTCTGGAGGATGAAGGAATTGATACCATTGAATGGCACCTAAATCCAATAGAACACCTCTGAGACATTATGTTTTGGCCCTTCCAATACCTCCTCAGTCTTTTCAGGAGCTCAGTGATGCCCTGGTCCAGATCTGAGAGGAAATACCCCAGGACACCATCTGTTGTCTCATTAGGAGTATGTCCCGATGTTGTACACAAGCATGTGGGGTCCATACAAAGTACTGAATACCGTTTTGAGTTGCTGCATTGAATATATATATATATATATATATATATATATATATATATATATATATATATATATACACACAGTATCTCACAAAAGTGAGTACACCCCTCACATTTTTGTAAATATTTTATTATACCTTTTCATGTGATAACACTGAAGAAATTACACGTTGCTACAATGTAAATTAGTGAGTGTACAGCTTGTATAACAGTGTAAATTTTCCGTCACCTCAAAATAACTCAACACACAGCCATTAATGTCTAAACCGCTGGCAACAAAAGTGAGTACACCCCTAAGTGAAAATGTCCAAATTGGACCCAATTAGCCATTTTCCCTCCCCAGTGTCAAGTGACTTGTTAGTGTTACAAGGTCTCAGGTGTGAATGGGGAGCAGGTGTGTTAAATTTGGTGTTATCGCTCTCACTCTCTCATACTGGTCAGTGGAAGTTCAACATGGCATCTCATGACAAAGAACTCTCTGAGGATCTGAAAAAAAGAATTGTTGCTCTACATAAAGATGGCCTAGGCTATAAGAAGATTGCCAAGACCCTGAAACTTAGCTGCAGCATGGTGGCCAAAACCATACAGCTGTTTAACAGGACAAGTTCCACTCAGAACAGGCCTCATCCTGGTCAACTAAAGAAGTTGAGTGCACATGCTCAGCGTCATATCCAGAGGTTGTCTTTTGGAAATAGATGTATGAGTGCTGCCAGCATTGCTCCAGAGGTTGAAGGGGTGTGGGGTCAGCCTGTCAGTGCACAGACCATACTCCGCACACTGCATCAAATTGGTCTGCCTGGCTGTTGTTTCAGAAGGAAGCCTCTTCTAAAGATGATGCACAAGAATGCCCACAAACAGTTTGCTGAAGACAAGCAGACTAAGGACACGGATTACTGGAACCATGTCCTGAGGTCTGATGAGACCAAGATAAACTTATTTGGTTCAGATGGTGCCAAGCGTGTGTGACGGCAACCAGGTGAGGAGTACAAAGACAAGTGTGTCTTGCCTACAGTCAAGTATGGTGGTGGGAGTGTCATGGTCTGGGGCTGCATGAGTGCTGTAGGCACTGGGGAGCTACAGTTAATTGAGGGAACCATGAATACCAACATGTACTGTAACATACTGAAGCAGAGCATGATCCCCTCCATTTAGAAACTGGGCTGCAGGGCAGTATTCCAACATGATAACGACCCCAAACACACTTCCAAGATGACCACTGCCTTGCTAAAGAAGCTGAGGGTAAAGGTGATGGACTGGCTAAGCATGTTTCAAGACCTAAACCCTATTGAGCATCTGTGGGGCATCCTCAAATGGAAGGTGGAGGGCCGTAAGGTCTCTAACATCCACCAGCTCCATGATGTCATCATGAAGGAGTGGAAGAGGACTCCAGTGGCAACCTGTGAAGCTCTGGTGAGCTCCATGCCCAAGACGGTTAAGGCAGTGCTGGAAAATAATAGACATGTGCACTCGTTTTCGTCTGAATGCATTTTTGTCCGAATTTCAGGTATGTTTGTTATTGTTTTAACAAATGATAACGAACGTGCAGAATCTGAAAACTGAAAGATCCGACATAAACAAATGCTTTATTTTCGTTTTCGAACAGTTCGATATAGATAGGAGATTCGACATGACGCTGACAATAGCGATCTGTGTCCATCGAACCTGTGGTCGAATGTGCCTAACCTTAGCTCTATTGGTCCAAGATTATTATACATAGAGAGAAAAGATTCGACATAGAGAGAAAAGATTCAACATTATAGAGACAATAGAAAAAAGGTCGAATGTGCATAACCTAACTCTATTAGTCCAAGATTATTCGACGAGAATAAAACATTCAACACGACGATTTGACGAAGCAGTTGCCGCGAGCGGACATTTGTGGTCAAATGCTCCACCCATAGGCTATAGAAGAATTCTAATGTTGATTGACTAGTAATATTAATTAATAAATATAATTGTTACTAGTGTCATACAACATTAGAATTCTAGTATAGCTTGTAGGCGGAACATTTGACCGGAAATGTACAATTGTGACGTCGTACAGTTTAATCTTCTTAGAACATTTGACAGACACCATAAGCCTTCAATGACAGATTCGACCTTAATTATTTCGGATTTTCGGACGAATGCATTTTTTTAACGAAACAAAATAAATAAAAACGAATTTCGGGAGTAACTAAATAAATTTATTTTTCGGATGAAAACGAAATTCGGAAACAAAATATTTCATTGTGCACATGTCTAGAAAATAATGGTGGCCACACAAAATATTGACACTTTGGGCCCAATTTGGACATTTTCATGTAGGGGTGTACTCACTTTTGTTGCCAGCGGTTTAGACATTAATGGCTGTGTGTTGAGTTATTTTGAAGGGACAGCAAATTTACACTGTTATACAAGCTGTACACTCACTACTTTACATTGTAGCAAGTTGTCATTTATATATATAATGTGTATATAGACAATACATGCACCCATACATATATATTTATATACATATACATTTTTAAAATATTATATGCAAAAACGTCATTATTCATTAAAGAATAAAATATACATAAATGTTGTTTTTTTTTTAAATTATATTATATTATATAATTATTAATATAATATAATATAATATAATATAATATAATATAATATAATATAATATAATATATTATATTATAAAATTAAATATACAGTAGTTCATAGACAGAGTCCTTATAATGCATAATGTTAAAAGAAGGAAATCCCAGCACCAGCTTCAGTGTGACTAAAAGATCCACTCAACACCACTGTGATTAGGCTATTTTGTTACCAAATGGAGTGGACCCTCAAACTATAGAGCGATCAATCTCACCTTGCTGTCATCAAAGAGAAAGCCTAAATCCAAGGAGCTGTACCGCAAATCACATGGAATGATCCCGGCAGATAACAAGAAGCAGGTGCTTAGTGGACATCCATAAAAAACTCTAATAGCCAACACCAAGGCACATCTAGTGCTGCTATGGATTACCTTGCAAAGGTATAAAAACATGCCATAGTGCAGTATGTTCATAAAATCGCTTATACCTTTATTCAATAAAATGCACACTCATGTGTATACAAACAATATGTGCTTCACAGAAATTGTAACAAGATGGCCATGGCGTCCGGTGTGCTTGCGTCATATCCCAGCTTATGCGTTTCATCACAAATTTACATCATCAGAGGCGTGCCCAGCTGCCACAAGCACGCATTCAGCAGAGAAAAGCCGGAAATAGGATGCCAGAAGCTATGTGTATCCACAAGTGTTTTCCAAGGACTGGAACTAACAAGGAGATGCTTCACACACCTCAATATTCAAAAAATTGGAGCCAATAATGACAATAATTTTAAACTTTAACTTCATATCTCAATTGGTAACACAAAAAAAAAAGGAATGAAGAATGCAAATAACTGATTGAGATCTACAGATGAAAAAATTACCATTCTCTGTCTTTGTAAAAAGGACAAAATAATTTGACCACCATCTTGTGGATACATCATTAACTGACCCACCATAAAAATACATAATAAATTGTGGCTTGATAGGAATGTGGAGTGATGGCACTCAAATTATTTTGTCCTTTTTTTTGAGACCGAGAACATTTGCATCATAAGGACGCTTTCTACGAACTATTGTATATTTTCTATCAATCGCTGCATATTATCTAGACGTACACATAACATTTACGACAACTAAGAACACTTTCTCCCCTATCAGTCCAGGCCAGATTTCAGTGCTTTCACACTTTGACAATTACTTAGTCATGCAGCCAAATTAAATGTTTAACATTTTTATGAGACGGATAGAGCTTTCTTTTGATGGCATTGTGGCATTTAATCACCACATTTTTTTTGCTATATAAACAAAAAGACTGACAATTTTGAAAAGAAAGAAACATTTTTTTAGTTTGTTTAGCTTGTTATATAATTTTGCAAATAAATAATCTTTGGTTATAAATTTAGGCTCTAGTATATTCTGTTACATTTCAGTGTATATTATTTTGTCTGTGTAAAAGTTATAGAATGAACAATCTATGGAAAATATATCTTAAAAATCTAGTTTCTTGAGGCCTTTTGGCCCATTTTACACAAACTGTCTGATTGGGTCCACCTGTCAAGTTTTAGGTGGACCCAATTGGACCCACCTCTATGGAGCGGAGGATGTAAACAGACTTGTGACTGTTTACACCCGCCTACCTCCAATCAAATCAAATATGCTAAAACAAATGGAAGGGGATCCATTTTCCACCATCTGGGCATATCAGATCAGATGGCAATCGGTTATAAACGTCCGGCTAGTCTGTTAACACCCCCCATAGAGCAGTGTGGGCTGTGTCCATGTCTGCTCTGCATAAGTAGAGCGGGCACGAACATGTCATCTGCTCGGCTTATGGGGGATTTGTGGACAGATCCCTTGATGAGCAAGCAAATTCTCCCCTTTTTGGAAAGTAGACAGTCTGAGGTAGTTGGTAAGAAGCATGGTAAGTTTTTTGATGTTGTCATTTTTTTTTCGCAATTTTTGGGAACATTAAGAAACAAAATATTTTTTTCTCACAATGTTTTTATCTGTCACACAGCATAGGCTTACTTACAGTTAAACCCCAAAACACATGCTGCCAAGCCTCCCAAATATAGGGATACCATATGTGTGAGACTTTTTTGGTGTCTGGAATGATTGTGTACCATTCATTATATCTTGTGTATCACACAAATAGACCAGTTGTATCACAACCAATGTACTGTAATGGTTACCTCTATATGAGTGGTCAGGGAATATAGCTTAGTGTAGCGTCATATATAGCAGTCCCCCATTGGGGTCCCCCCAAAATCCATACCAGACCTTTATCCGAGCATGCAGCCCACAGGCCAGGAAAGTGGGGGACGAACAAGCACCCTCCCATCCTGAGTCATACCAGGCCTCATGGGGGGGTGATTTGGGGCAGGGGGGCTCCCCTCAAAGCATTTCATCCCCATCTTTATGGGGACAAGGGTCTCTTCCCCACAACCCTAGCTGGTTTGGGGGCTTATCAGAATCTGGACACTCTCTTTAACAAGGGGGCCCGCAGATCCCATCCCCAATGTGAATTAATATGGGGTACATGGTGCTCCTACTCATTCACCAAAAAAGTGGTAATAAAGTGGTAATAAAGGGTAAAAATTCAACGGCTTTTGACAAGTCTTTGATTTAAAAATAAATAAATAAATAATTGTCCCCCAATGTAGATCCAATGTAAATCACAGTGAACACTGGCCACTGACCCGAAAAAGAAAAAAAAAGCTCTGCTGCCGATGTAGGCTTCCCCCGAATGATAGCTCTACTGCCTCCGGCCACTAAATAAACTAAGGGGGGCCACCGGGCAATGTCACTGGTTGGCTCCACCCCTTTTGATGTCATCGACCCTGCATGTCCCAGGTGGTGGAGATGTCATTCGGTGGAAGCCTACGTCAGGAGTGGACTGACAATAGTTCCTGTCCCTACTTGGTAAATGTTGGGATTAACCACATTAAAAAAACCTTGAAAAAAACTCTTTTAGAAATGCGACCAGCAGGATTCATGCTACAGTAACTTAACAAGTCCCCTCACCTCCCCAACACAATGGGGTGAGGGGACTTGTTACAAAGTTACTGCAGCATGAATCCTGGTCGCTTCCCTGACAAATGTTACTGTGTAGAGCAGACAGTTGTAATAGCTCAAACGCAGACTGCTTGTTTCAGTGTGCTGTTTCTGTGTGCAGCTGGGGACACAGGGCTCAGTGAAGCGGCTGTGTCAGAATCCCCAAGCGCACTTTGGAGGAACACTTCAGCCGTATGTGTCAGGTTTCAGAAGGACGACTGGACGTAGTAATGTAGTGACGTCATACAGATTTGTAGTCCAGCCGTCCTTCCTGAAATCTACTAACTGAAAGTCCATGTGTAAGTACGGACCTCAGCAAAATAGTAAAGTTTGCAGAAGCATCAGCCTTGTACCTGTGGTGAACTAACTACAATTGCAGTGCTTTCTAGGCTTCAATGGTTACATTTTATAAATGCATATCTTTTATGGTACTCTTAGTGCATTTATACATTTTAAGCAAAAGGTGAACTTATCCTTTAAGTAAATCAAGCTCAATGTGTGAATTTTACATGCGTATCTCTGAGGAATACAGGTGGGTATGGGATCCATGCTTCAATATGTGTGCTGGTGCTTGGCTCCCTTTACTAGATCCCTTCTAGGTGGAGGTCCATGACAATAATCCAGTATGTTATACAGACTGCAGGGTTCTGCTAATCAGATAATTTGTGAGCCAGTCATCATGGCTCATAGTCAAAGGGATCACATTTTAGGTTCACACAGTAAAATGGTTCACCGGTTGGTGCGATGAATGTCCTGATGAACCTGATTCACTGCAAATCCTGATTAACCAATTTGTTTAGAGCAATTATATGGCTACATGTTTATGTTGGTGTGATGACTCACTAACTACTGATAAATGGAGGAAGATAACATTAAAAAGGACCAATATAAAATTGATTTCTTAGAAATACCATATATATCTAAGTAAATACAGTATTTAGTGGTGTTATCTAAGACTAATCTCAATGGGCACATTCTGTGAACTGTACTAAGTAAGATTAATCTCTAATTTCCTATTTGCATCACCTGTACTTCTGCTGGATGATCCAAAATGAGGGTTTTTAATTGCTCTCCAGCATGGTGATTACCTCTATGTTGAACAATTAATCACTTTCCTTGAGTATAATGGGAAGAGTGATTAGTCATTCATATTACCACATTCTCTTCCTGTAGAACACCTTTGCAATGTAAATACTTAAAGGAAACATTTCCTGAGAGAAACATGGATATTATTGCTCACGTCTTATTCTGCAAATGATCATTGACTGGCTGTCATGCTATCCCTTCTGGCTTAAACAGTTTGAGACGCTAATTCAGAAGAAGTTTGCAAGTAAAGAATTTTGACTTTGCTGTGAATTTCCTGATTTGGTCTGTAGTTTAGACAGTATTGAAAATGTTGCGTCAGAATACCAGCCAGACAACATGCATTTTCATTAGAAAATCAGCAATGGCGAGTAATTTCTCTCTCTGTAAAAGTTTACACATGTTCTTTTACCCTTTAAAAGACCCTGTCATCAGATCATTTATTTCAAAACAAGTGTATTGTATGGATATTTAGGGAGACCCTAAAATTTTGTTTTTGGAGCGATAACCCTCATAACCACTTGTCCGGAATTATATATATATATATATATATATATATATTTGTATATTTGTGATCAGGTGCACAACAGCCACCCTGTAGCAGTAAAACTGCTATGGGGTGGACAGCAAGTGATTAATATCCCTGTAAGAAGCTCTGTCACAGGAAAGCCCTTGACTATTGTTCTCTTGGTCTATGCCCCTGCGGTGATATGGACCCAGAGAGCAATAGACCCTGTACATTGTATGTAGCACCCAGGGGGAACCTGGAGAGGGTAGCTGGTGGCTTTTCCCACCCCCTCCCCACACAACCCCCTGGCGCTCTGCACCTCCCCTGGAGGTACACCTCCCTCAACCCCCCCTCCTCACCCACCCTTGTACTCTGTTCTTTCTTCTGTTCTTTTTTCCCCTACTCCCCCTTTTACATTGATTCAATTCTAGGAAAGAGCTTGGGTAGCGAAATGACCTAGAGTCGGACGATACTCGCCCCAAACAAAAGACTAATAGTATGACCAAGCGCTGCCTTATGCTTCCTTACTGGCCCTCAACGCACAGTAACACCAATAAGCTATAGAGCACTGCAGCATCATTGCCCCACTTGAAGAAGCCCTGCCACAACCTTTAGAAAACAAGGGGCTAGTTCCCTACTAGACCTATTAGGAAGGGCACGTGAGGGGCACTAAATGTTAGTTAGTTGGTTTGTTGTTTGAATTATAATGCATTCTTGATGTCAAATGCACTTACTTCTGTATGTCAATGTACTTCCTATGAAACTTTTCAACATCAAACTTTTTGTGGAAAAAAAAAATATCCATATAAGACCTAATCAAGGTCAATATGTCTGGTGTGGATATTTCAAGGGAACCCCACTTTTTTGGCATGGTGTGCCCCTTTTAATACCCATATCAGACCCTGGTCAAAGGTCTGGTTTTGGGGAAACCCCACTTTTTTTTGTCTATAGCTCCCCTCTCAAGAGTGAACTTGTAGAATGTGTAGGATGTACTGCAGGAAAACTAACATTTTGTGAAAAGTAAAAAAAAAATCTAATTGTCTCACTTTTATCCCATTTACTTCAGTGGTGTTTGGATTAATATTTGATTTTAGGAGCAGTTTGGTGAACCAAATTCAGGTACATTCTGCTCATCACTTGTCTCCAGTATAAAGATGAATACTATACTAAAAAGGTAGAGTTATCCTTTGGGTATGATTAAAAAATATTTTATGATCACTTCTAAAATATTGGATCATTGGTTGTGTGCTATAGGACCAGCAACTAAATCCTATTGGTTTTTGCTAAACCATTTTGCTATGTAGAAAAAATACAGTTGTTTTAGTTGACATGATACTTTGATGACACTGTTGTCTATTTATTTGTTTGTCTACATCGGTTAACTATTCATAAGCTATTCCACTTGACTAATTTATATAGATCAGTGATGGCAGTAAAGGTCACCACTTCTGGAATGTGCATCAATTTAGGTTCCATGTGCCATATTTACTTTAGGGGCATACGTTGCTGAGTGTGCATATGTTTAGGGATGGCATGGTAATCCTTTACAGTGTCTCTTTTGCTAGAGAAAAATTGGGATACAATGCTGCAGTCTGGGTCTGCTGCTGACTATTCTTTGTGATGTCATTACACCTATTGACTCTGGACCCTGAGAGAACCCCACAGGTGGACAGCCAATGTAAATGATCTGGAAAGACAAAAGGAAGAAGAAAGGGCGCACCAGCCTTGTGCATTACCCCAAGTAAATTTATTATGTAAAAAGAAAAAACTACTCACACGTATCTAGAAATAAAAGCACTTGAACAGGCCACCATCAGGTGGCTATACAGTCCTGGGAACATCAATCCCCAGATCATAGGGGAGACCATGCAGGAGCCCCTGCTGGCTAACACGTTTCAAAGATAAACCTTCTTCCTTAGAGCCTAGGCTTGCTGGTCCCAGGACTGTATAGCCACGTGACTGTGACCTGTTCAAATGCTTTTATTTTTACATGCTTGTAGCAGTTTTTATCTTTTTAATAACTTTACTTGGGATAATTCACAAGGCTGGTGTGCCCTCTCTTCTTCTTTTTATCTTTCCAGTGTAATAAGGACATCTCCAGTCCTAGAGGACAGCATAGCTGGAAACACCATCCATTAAGGAGTGGATCATCACTCATAATTAGGCTGGCCACTAATCTTATCCACAAGAGTGTTTGTCTTTTTATTGGAAATTGTCTTTGTCACCATGGTGCAGTGCAGGTACTTAAATAAGGACCCCCTCATAGGAAAGAAGACTCAGGTGTCACTCAACTATAGAATCACATGCATAAAAATAAACACTTTGGACTAGCTAAGGGGTGTGTCTGTGTGTGTCTGTGGGGGGGGGGGAGTAGAGCCTCTTTTATACTAGATATCAGCTTTCAAGGCAAAAGCATAGCTGATAGTGCCTGTTACATTACTGTATTGATATTAAGTTTGATTTGCTTGTCTTACAGACATATACACATCAGAAAGGGTTAAAACCAATGATTAATTTTGTAGAAAACAAGAAAGCTGACAGACTGTTAGTAACACACATTTTGTACATGCTGTGCTGTTTTGATCGAATGAAGGAAATCATCTGGAAATTAAAAGGATTGCAATTTAAAAGACAGATAGAACTTTTGATGTGAGTTGTTGCTAGGTACCCTAAACAAGAAATGTTTTATAGTTGTATAGGTGACCTCAATTGACCTGTTAAGACTTCAACATCTAAATACTGCATGTATTGATAATGTACCATGTTATAGCCTAATACTGCCATTTATAAATGACTGCTTTAGAATTCTCTAAAGCTATGATTTGGATGAGAGTTCCCTTTTAAAAAAAATGTGCAATGGCAGATCCTGTTTTACCTCCTATTACAGATTTACTTTAATCAGTGGAAATCATTTTTAAAGCCATTGAATATCTCATAGTACGAGAGATAAATGACTACTTTGAGCAGATTTGGATTGGAGCAGACTAGGACAACTGTAATGCCGTGTACACACGGGCGGACTTTTCGGCATCAAAGGTCCGACGGTCTTTCCAGCAGACTTTCAATGGACTTTTGACGGACTTCTGATGGACTTTCGAACAGACGGACTTGCCTACACATGATCACACCAAAGTCCGACGGATTTGTACGTGATGACGTAAGACCGGACTAAAATAAGGAAGTTGATAGTCAGTAGGCAATAGCTGCCCTAGCGTCAATGTTCGTTCATCGTACTAGCATACAGACGAGCGGATTTTTCAACCGGACTCGAGTCCGTCGGAAAGATTTGAAACATGTTCCAAATTTAAAGTCCGTCTGATTTTTGACCAAAAAAGGTCTGCTGCAGGTCCGATGAAGCCCACACACGGTCGGATTGTCCGACAAATTTGTCCGGTCGAAAAGTCTGCCCGTGTGTACACGGCATAAGACTTAAAGTATAACTAAAGCCAAAACTCTTGGAAGGATTAGAACACATGTTCACTCTCCCTCTATTTGTCCTGTTTATCATTATCAATAAAAGTGAAAGTAAAAGAAAATCCCAAATCTTGGGTTGTCCCCAGAAAAGTAGTAGAAGCGATATCTTTTTAATGAGGACACTAGATCTGGTGACCGGGGAAGGGGGGGTGGTATAGGGGATTAACTAAATTTTGAGGGATGTTCTCATGTTCTGTTTTGGCTACGGGACAAGAAGTGAGGGTAAATCTCCCCAATGGAAGATGGGGGTTATAACCCTCCCTTACTCTGTCCAAAGTAAAAAAAAAAGTCTATACTTCTACAATATAAATGGGCTCCTTTGTGAAATTAATTTTATATCTGAATACAATTTGATTCTGTAAATAATATAAACAGCATAAGGTGACAATTTTTGAAAATAACTTGGCATGGGCAGAGCTGAATAACCTACGTCCCTTGCCCCTCTTGTTCAGCATTAAGGTTGGTAGTGTAAGTATTGTGTAATTTTAAAATTATGTGATTTGCCAAAAAAAGGCTAAAACCCTAGCCTTATAAAAGATATTGCAATGCAGCGGCACATACAGCGTTGAAGTTTGTTCATATTTTTTTTTTTTAAACCAGACCAAAAAACTGATACTTTGACTAGATGAGGTAAAGGAACCACCTTACCACTTAAGCATGGAAAAAGTGAATAAAGGTTCTTTGTGCAGACTTCTTGTTTTGCCTGCATACCAGATAAAGTAAGGATAAAGTAGGGTTTTACTTTAAACTGATGGTTGCCTGTGTGCTTAACAAAGAACTTCAGTCCCCCTTAGCTTCTCATGGGAAGGACAGGTTCAAGAAAGGGTAAATTTATTAGGGCATTAAGGCTAGGCTCATGAAAACTGTGCTTCTACTTTCTCCAAAAGCTCTTCCCTCACAGTTGCATTTTGTATCACCTGCTCCTCCCCTTTTAAATTGTAAGCTCTGCAAGCAAGGATCTACTAATGGTACTATATAAATCCTTTATAATAACAATAACGTTGTGACTGATGACCCAGGTTATATTTTGACATATGGTAAAGCAGTTGTAGCCTTAAACATGGTTAAACACTTTTTTACATACAGTAGATAAAGCTAGCCATATCTTACAACTGTGCTTCTTTTTTCTTTCTTTTTTTTTAAACTTGCCTGTAATGTGTTTTCACTCTTTAAAGTGCAGGTCAAGTGATCGCTGTATGTTCCCTAGTGATTAATGGAGCTGCTGATGGGCATGTATGCTCTGGGGCATCTACATTACTGGAGGAATCACTGGATGTAATGATGTTAGTTGCCAGGTGCCTGCATTTCAAAGGCAATGAAAAGCAACCATACAAAGCAGCTACATGGGGGGGGGGGGGGGGGGGCAGCTGGAGAGGAGGAGCAGCTAAAGGGGAGGAACTACTGAAGGGGAATCCACATAACTCAAGCCAGAATACATGGGCAGGGTAAGTGGTGGCATGGCTTCATACTGACCATGGAAGGTACAGGAATGCTGTGCTCTTGCACATCGGTATCCCACAAGATGTAAACTGACCATGCTAGCCATGCTACTCTGGTCAGTTTACTCTAAAAAGGAGGGAAACAGGCAGGATCAACTAGGTATTATTTAACACAGGCAGCAATGAATAAAATAGCAACATTATAAAGCATATTATTATGCTTTAAAGAGGCAGTAATGTTTTTAAGTTTATAAACACTTTAAATTAAAGTTGATTTTCAATATTTGAAAATAATAGTTTGGCTGTGCCTTTTCCAACTAATCTTGCATTATGTCATGTTTGGGGAAGGCTACGTGCTTATGCATATGCTTCCCAATATTCAATATATGTTTCTGATGCTTAATAATTTTAAAAGTTACACTTTGTACTTTAGGTACACAAAATGTATTTGGCTACAGTATATAAGCACTGTTTTAAAGCTGCATATCAAGCACAATAACATATAACTTACATATAACTGCTATAAAACTGAAGTGTATTGTAAGTACACAGCATCAAGGTTATCTCTTCAAATGAAAATGGAACTCAATGCTGCCATGCTTCTTTATCTTTATAACAATGTGACAGGACAACCTCAGTCATTTCAATTTCTCTCTCTGCTACATTCAATATAAATTGATGACCAGGAACTGTTGTTTATTTAAGCAGTCATTAACTTTTAATAATCACTAAGTTTATTGTCTAACCTTCATACATTTTTGTAAATTTCAATCAGATGGATTGATTATTGATGAATGCACATGCAGTGTAACTATTGGTCCCTAAAATAAACATGTGTTTTGAAAATGCAGGGCAAAACAAAAATTAAAGTGGTTGTAAACCTTTTCATATATCCACTGAAGTTACTAGCCTCACAGACATGAAACAAATCCTCCTACACAAGTTGTACCTGTTTATCTGCAGCAATCTCCACAGCTATTCAAAGTTCACAGTTTTCACAGCATTTCTGAGCCATAGGAGACGGGGGGGTGGGGATTTGATGTCACTTACTGCACAGCAGACAATAGGAACCTGACTGAAATCTGAGCTCTGAGTGGAGGGAAAGAACACACTTTTTCTACACCTTCTCATAGGGAAACATGCACAGTTGAAGCTGTCAATCACTTGCTGCGTGCTGGAGGGGGTCTCTCAAGATTGCTCCCTATCAGGATAAATTATTAGAAGTGACTCACACAGAAAGAGGAGGCAGGAAATCACAGTCGATACTTTGAATTGAGGCAAATACACACTATAGGAGCCTATGCTCTAAATCATGGCCCTACCAGCTGCTTTTACTTATCTTCCATTCATACTCTCCACTACTCTATTCTCTATTCATGTCACTGGGAGTTTTAAGTGAAGGTCTCTGTAAGCTTAAAGCTGAACTCCAACATTACTAGTGTTGCAAAGTGGTACAGATGCCTCTTCTTCCACTAATAATAACTCAATTTTATAGTGACCAACTTCTGGCAATACTATTTTAGCTATGGCCATTTTATGACTTGCCATGTGGGGATAATTTTTCACCTCCATCACCATTTTTTTTTTACAGTTCAATGTTTAGCACTATGCACTCCTTTTCCTTTATCTTTTGTACTTTAACCCTGATGAAGCTTTATTTAAAGCAAAACATGTAGGTTTTTGGACTTTCAGTTCATTTGGGGAGTCTTTTTGGCTATGGGTATACATGGCTTCAGTGGAGGTATAGCACCTTGGTTTGATGAGAGATGAATGGTGGTTATTAGAGAGGACATATTATCTACAACAAGGTAGCAATTGTAGTACTACCAATATAGATAGATTGGCTGGAGTAGAACTGTAGATTGAACACCAAGCAGATACTACAGAAAGAACTAATGATACAATTATCTGAGCTGTAGAACTGTTGAAAGACATTTATTTTAAACAGCTTATAGGCATCTGTTAGGTTATCTATCATGTTGACAGGTAGGGTATTAAAGTAGCCTCCCACAGGTAGACAGTTTACCACAAAGCCAGCAGATCAGGTAGTTCTACTATACAGCCAGAGAGACCCTGTTCAGATTAGAAGCAGGGAAGATATTTGCAGTATTAAAGACCCATGGTTAGATAGTGACCACCATGGTAAACTCTCATCTTTCATTTTTTGAGGTGCCCCCTTTAAGTAAAAACATGATACATTCTTTCACACACTTTTTCAATACTTTATTTGTGAACTAATAAACGTTAGATTTTAAGACCAGTTGGCTTAGGTGCAGTGGGATACGTACCCTTGTGTTGTAGTTAAGACGCCTCTTCTGTACTGAAAATAGTTAATATGGTTTCACAACACATGGTGAGCTTCTCACAGTGTGCATTCAAAACTGCAGCAGGACAAATAGAGACTGCTTCATTTCCTAGCTGGAGGATGCTCAGCATCCTCTAGCCTTTTCCTCTACAACCTTACTGTGCCTGGCCACCCCTTTTTTTGTTGAATTACTATTCTTTTATTCATGAAGGCTCCACATTACACGTGGTCATTGCCTACTGTGTTCTCCATGCAAATACAGTCTGCCTAGTGTGACAGAAAGCTAGAAAAAAGTACTGTTTTTGTCCAGGATGGTAGATATATTTGTCCCAGGTTCAAGCAGTATACAGACTGTTTTTTTGTGTTGTGTAGTGAGCTTGTTTGGCTCAATGAGGTATTAACAAGCCCACCTAAAGCCAGTCTGAGTTATCTGTGATCTATAAAACTCGAGGCTGCTTAGGGAGGATGCTCCATCCTGGAACCAGATCTCTGTTCAGGACAGACTGCGGAGCAGCAACTTACTGACTGTGTGGTGAGATAAAAATGGTTGTAACCCTAAAAAAAAAAAAAAAACAACTAAGATTGTGTTCCTTTAGGGCATGCTGTATAGCACAGTGCTTGAGCTATGTAATTTTTCCCTTCCTATTTTGTAAAAAACCTGGCTGATCCTGCCAGTTCCTGTGTGCCCCTGCCACTGCTGACCACAGTAATCAGGGCTTCTGAGCCCTGATTACTGTGGTCAGTTTACATGCCTCCATCATCTGCTGTCCCCTCTCCCCTCTCCCCCTCCCTCTCTGTCATCATGAGAGCAGCTCTCCTGCTCACCTCTCCCGCCACATTTAGGCTGCATAATGCAGTTATTATACAAGTATCCCCTCCGGGCATGATGCCATTCACTACAGTGGATTTATTTTTAAAATTGAAAAGGCTAAATACCTTTTGTCACACCGCAGCTGTGCGGTCATGTGATCCCCCTGTGCTGGCCGGCCCTGATCACAGCTGCAATGTGACAAAAGGTATTTGGCCTTTTCATTTTTAAAAAACAAAGCCACTGTAGTGAATGCAGCATGCCCAAAGGGGATACACGTAAAGTCACATAATGACTTTATAATCACTTTACGTCTGTGTGACTTTGGACTATGATTTGTTCTGTATGACAGTCAGGTACATGGGCAGCAGTAGGTTGCTCCAGGACAGTTAGTTAGGATCCAGTATTTGGAGTTAGCCACCCAAGGTGGCAAGGATTTATTTTCTATTTTTGTTTTATTTTGTTGTTTTGATGCATGTACCTTGTGGACACAGACATTTAAATAAATCACTCTTGTGTTTCATCAAGATCCTGCTGTCTGGTGTGCCTTTTAACCATGCTGTGAACTCATCCAGGGAGTCACGTACAACCCACTGCCACGCTCTGTCTTATTTTGATTGATGAAGAGCAAGAAGCTAGTTATGATGTCACTGGCATTAAAATAAGATATGAAACTAAAACAGTAAGATTTTATTTAAAAATGTTTTTAACATACTAAGGAGGTGGAGGGGTTGGGAAGGTGAAATCAGGGAAGGTTTAATATAAGCAGATTAAACTTTGCTTTTACAGGGCTGATGGCTCAGTTCTGACTTCCATGCGACAGCCTGTGTCTAAGCAGCCAACAAATAAGCATGGGCATGTGAATTACATGCCCTCCCCCAATACATGGGAGTATAAGGTACTTTTCTTCATTTACAGTGTCAAAACAGAACAGTGGGGGAGCAAAATGAAGGTGAAAATATACTGTTTATGGAACCACTATAACTGTTATTTTATCCTACATTGAGAAAGCACAGGTTTCCTTTAAAGACAAATTATCATTATTTTCTGAAAATTAGAGTTGAACTTTGCATTATGATACATGGCCCCATTATGTGTTAAAAGGCCATTTTTATTCTAACTGTGTTGGTTGTAACTCCAACCCAGGCTGAAGTCCAATTTTTGGGCATTGCTATGCGGGAGCTACAGCCGGTATAACTTCATTGAGCTGTGTCTAGGCAACCAAAGACACCAAGAAGGAAGTTATACTGCCTCAGTCAGTGCTGGCAAGGCAACGGGAACACAAAGAGATCAGATTAACTCCATTAACCACTTGCTGCCCGCCCACCGTCATATGACGGCGGGATGGTGCAGCTGTTGTTCTGGGCGGACGTCATATGACGTGATCGCCTTCCAGGCCCCCTAGGGGGCTCGCACGTGCCGGTGGGGGCGCACGGCCGCCGCATCACTGGGGACCCGGTGCGTGTGTCTGGTGCGCGTGCCCGGCAGCCGTGATGTCTGCCGGGCACCCGCAATTGCCTGGTAACTGAGCAGGACTGTGGATCTGTGTATGTAAACACACAGATCCACATCCTGTCAGAGGAGAGGAGACCGATGGTGTGTTCCTTGTACAGAGGAACACCGATCAGTCTCCTCCCCTTGTGAATCCCCTCCCCCTACAGTTAGAATCACTCCTTAGGAACATAATTAACTTTAAAGTCTGACTAACTTTTGTGTAAAACTTATATATATGTATTACCTGCTACAGCCTCTCATCTTCAGCCCTCACATGTGTGCTGCAACCTCCATTCAATCCTATGGTTATACTTTGCTGGAGAATAAAGTAGATTGAAGACTGAATAAAGAATGCACAGACCGAGCCTAGAAGATCTGACAACTGGCTGTGTGGGACTGTCTATGCTTTTCAGCCGATATGTGGCTGAATCAGGGACAGGTGTGTAGAAGAATGATGGGGGGCACTGGAGACAGATGGGTTAGTAAAACAAATGAAATTACATTAAAATTACAGATAATTTATTTACAAGCTGGCACAGGAGGAGATAAGAAGGGGAGACTAATATTAATAAGGCAAATGAGTGTTATTGGGGAGTGATAATAGGCTAGCTAATGAAGCGTTGACAGAGAATCAGGAATGACTGCAGATGGTTGTACATGGAATAAGTAGGGAATGAAGAATTGAGAGGTAACAGCAGCCCGCATGTTATGAATGGGTGAAAGAATCTTAATTAGGCATTGACCTTGGGCTCTGCGAAATATTACATCCACATAGTAACTTTTTTTTATCACAGACTCAAAGAAAATCTAGTTCACAAAAGGTTAAAAAGCTTGATTATAAATCCAAACTCCACCTGACACAAGTAACTTATAAAGGAAAAACAAGTATGCGCAGTGGCGGAATTACCAGGGTCGCAACAGTCGCAGTTGCGACGGGGCCCGGCATTCCACAACTGTGGGGGGGCTAGCGGGGTTGCTCTTCACACACAGCTCTGAGAGAAGATTGTGTGTCATAGAACAATAGCACAGAGACACCGGCGGCATCAATGTTCTATTTGCCCGTCCATACTCTCTGGCACAGGATGAGAGAGGACACTTCTCTTCTCCCTTCTCCCCCCTCCCCTCTCCTGTGTGCTCCGCGGGCAGTCAGGTGTGAAACTAAGGAGTTCACATTTCCCGCGGAGCACACAGGAGAGGGGAGGGGGGAGAAGGGGGAGCCGTGAGATCAGCTGTGTCCTCTCTCATCCAGTGCCAGAGAGTATGGACGGGCAAATAGAACATTGATGCCGCTGGTGTCTCTGTGCTACTGTTCCATGACACACGATCTCCGCTCAGAGCCATGCTGTCCTGAGAAGGCAGATGGCACTGATGGAAATTAATAGCAGGCACTGATGAGCACTGATAGAAGGTACTGATGAGCACTAATAGAAGGTACTGATGAGCACTGATAGAAGGCACTGATGAGCACCGATGAGCACTAATAGAAGGCACTGATGAGCACTGATAGAAGGCACTGATGAGCACTGATAGAAGGCACTGATGAGCACTAATAGAAGGCACTGATGAGCACTAATAGAAGGCACTGGTGAGCACTGATAAAAGGCACTGATGAGCACTGATGAGCACTAATAGAAGGCACTGATGAGCACTAATAGAAGGCACTGATGAGCACTGATAGAAGGCACTGATGAGCACTAATAGAAGGCACTGATGAGCACTAATAGAATGCACTGATGAGCACTGATAGAAGGCACTGATGAGCACTGATAGAAGGCACTGATGAGCACTGATAGAAGGCACTGATGAGCACAAATAGAAGGCACTGATGAGCACAAATAGAAGGCACTGATGAGCACTGATAGAAGGCACTGATGAGCACTAATAGAAGGCACTGATGAGCATTAATAGACGGCACTGGTGAGCACTGATAGAAGGCACTGATGGGCACTGATAGAAGGCACTGATGGGCACTGATGAGCACTGATAGAAGGCACTGATGAGCACTGATAGAAGGCACTGATGAGCACTGATAGAAGGCACTGATGGGCACTGATGAGCACTGATAGTAGGCACTGATGGGCACTGATAGAAGGCACTGATGAGCACTGATAGAAGGCACTGATGGGCACTGATAGAAGGCACTGATAGAAGGCACTGATGAGCACTGATAGAAGGCACTGATGAGCACTGATAGACAGCACTGATGAGCACTGATAGAAGGCACTGATGAGCACTAATAGAAGGCACTGATGAGCACTGATAGAAGGTACTGATGGGCACTGATGAGCACTGATGGAAGGCACTGATGATCACTGATAGAAGGCACTGATGAGCACTGATAGAGGGCACTGATAGAAGGCACTGATGGGCACTGATGAGCACTGATAGACGGCACTGATGAGCACTGATAGAAGGCACTGATGAGCACTAATAGAAGGCACTGATGAGCACTGATAGGAGGTACTGATGGGCACTGATGAGCACTGATAGAAGGCACTGATGAGCACTGATAGAAGGCACTGATGAGCACTGATAGAGGGCACTGATAGAAGGCACTAATGGGCACTGATGAGCACTGATAGACGGCACGGATGAGCACTGATAGAAGGCACTAATGAGCACTGATAGAAGGCACTGATGGACACTGATAAAAGGCACTGATGGGCACTGATAGGAGGCATGTATGGGCACTGATAGGAGGCACTGATGGGCACTGATAGGAGGCATTGATGAGTACTGATAGGAGGCACTGATGAGCACGTATAGGCCACATTGATGAGCACTGATAGGCAGCACTGATAGGAGACACTAATGTGCACTGATAGGCTGCACTGATAGGTGGCATTGATGGGCACTGATAGGTGGTACTGATGGGCACTGAGGAACACTAATAGGCAGAACTCAGGCAGTATTGATGGGCAGAATTGAAGAGTACTGATAGGTGGCACTGATGGACGCTGTTAGGCGGCATTAATGAGCACTGATAGGTGGTGCTGATAGGCAGAATTGATGGGCACTAATAGGCGGCAATAATGAGCACTGATAGGTAACACTTGTAGGTGGAAGTGATGGGCACTGATAGGTGGCATTGATGAGCACTTATAGGCAGCGCTGATGGGCACTGATAGATGGAACTGATGATTGGGGCACTGATTATAAGTGTAAACAATTTACTGACATTCCTGACAGTTAACAGCAGTCCTTTCCTGGCACAGACACAGCGTGTGAGGAAAGGGCTGTGGATAACCAGCAAGTCTGTTTACATGTGATTAGCTGATCACATGGTAAAGGGCCGATGTGATTGCGCTGGATGCATGTCCCAGGGGTCATGCAGGAAGCACGGTTTTGGGAGGATGTCCATGGACACCCTCCCTAAAATGGAAGCCCGGGGCTCGGATGGAAGGGGGGCCCATCATGGTTTCTTGCACCAGGGGGGCCCTGAAGGTTCTAGTTACACCTCTGAGTATGCACCAGAGTTCTTGATTCACATACAAACATACAAATCATTTCTTAAATTCTAGACAACATAATTAGAAACTAAAAACACTTGGCCAAGAGTAAATAAAAGGATAATACGACCACTGTCAACTGGTATAACTGGCATGCTCCCTTCTGTAAAGTAATACAGGCTATAAGCCTAAGAACAATTACCAAATAGGGATGAGCCCGCGGTTCGACTCGAACGTAAGTTCGACTCGAACATCGAGTGTTCGTGTGCTCAGAAACGAACCGATCATATGGGGCGTTCGCTGCAAACTTGAGTGCAGCAGAATGCCCCATAATGCACTGCGAGGTCGCAGTGCATTGATGTCTAATGATTGGCCAAAGCATGCACCTGACCTGAATGCTTTGGCCAATCACAGCGTGTTCTGCTGTGAGAGCCAAAATTGGCCATCTGAAAGATGCATTACTTTACAGGCAGACTAAGGGGACACCCAGGCACAATGTTTAAAGGAATATTTCATTTTTATTGTTTCACTTTAAGCATTTTAAAAATAACTGCTCCTGAAACAACGGTTGTTTTTAAAACTTTTTTTTGCATTAATACATGTCCCCTGGGGCAGTACCCGGGTCCCCATACACTTTTTATGGCAATAACTTGCATACAAGCCTTTGAAATTAGCACTTTTGATTTTTCATGTTTTATGTGTCCCATAGACTTTAACGGTGTTTGCATTATCACCTGTCTCCTTTTAAAATATTTACCATCAGTGAGCAAAAAACCCTATTGGGGACATCAACATTTAAATCCTCAATGACTTGGAGTACCTATGTTTATGTATGCTTACTTCAGCTGCTATGAAATAGTAGAAGCTGTTCAACAAAATATTTTTAGAAGGCTTGTGCTGTCATGCTGTTATAGAAGTTGACAGGATAGTTATGGTCCTTCCTAACTTTTAGTTAGTAAAAAAGACTCTTGTACCCATTGGGCTCTCTTAACACACATGCATGCTCCTTTGCTACTGTGAGCCTGGAGCAACGCTAAGAGATGTGCATGGCCACTGTTACCAAGGTCCTTCCTTTTGGCTAGCAGCAATAATTATGCTGTCATTACTAACAAGTCACTACAAATTTCAGTGAGCTAACACAGGTGTTCAAAAATATGGAAAAAAAAGTGCATCACCATCACCTTTGTGGCAAAAGGGATTAAGAAATAAAGAAAAAAAAGTGATATATCTTTTAGAATAATATATATAATATAATAATATAATAATAATAATAATAATAATAATAATATATAAAAGTGGAATTATTTTGTTATAGATGTCCTATTATGGTTTATAATTTTTTGATTAGTCTATTATATTTTAAAAGTACTTCCCGTTAAAGGTCTGATATGTTGATTTTAGTTAACATATGAAAATCTTCTTAGTGTAGTCAATAGACCACCTCCAGAACATGTCACACAAAGGGGTTGATTTACTAAAGGCAAAACCACTTTGCACTACAAGTGCACTGCAAGTGTACTTGAAAGTGCACTGAAAGTGCGTTTGGAAGTGCAGTCGCTGTAGATCTGAGGGGAAGATCTGAAATGAGGGGAAGCTCTGCTGATTTTATCATCCAATCATGTGCAAACTAAAATGCTGTTTTTCATTTTCCTTGCATGTCCCCCTCAGATCTACAGCGACTGCACCTCCAAGTGAACTTTCAGTGCACTTTCAAGTGTACTTGCAGTGCACTTGTAGTGCAAAGTGGATTTGCCTTTAGTAAATAACCCCCAAAGTGTCTATTACTTTAAACAGCACTATATCTGCACCACAACAATGGAATGACAGTAATGTTATATGCTGCTCTGTGGGGCACAGACATTTCTTTTTTCAGTACCTGATTAATAAGAAACAGTGTCTTCAAAAGGAGGGCTCACACTGAGATATTCTCAGAAAGGTATTGAAAGAAAATGTAAAACAGATTAGTATTGCAGTAATACAAAACAGAAGTAGACGCTGTGCTACTAAAATGGATGACATTGATGAAAGTTTTGCTTCTAACTTTGTACTTTTATGCATGGGGGAACCAAGTTTACGTGACCAGATCCATGTATACACTAAAAAATGCACCAATATTTTTTTAATACGTTCTTTTATTAAGCCACAATGTAAATGGCTCTGGGGAAATACAGAAAACAATGAATACTAGTAGCAAAGAAAGTAATGATTAATTGTTCATTGTAGATGTTTAACAGACTCTATTAATCATAAGTAGGCTTAGTGTTTGTAGACCTTGAAGATATCCACATTATAATTATTTTTAAACTAATAACTCTCTCAGAACCTTCCTGGGCATCCCAACCTTTCAAAGAAATGGGTGCTAGCTGCCTCTTTTGCTTGCTATAGCTAGTAATTATTAAACATTATTAAAGAAGGACAGTCTTATTTATAGATTAGTAGTGGGTAACTGACAGGCTTCTAAATGGGCCCGTATTTAAGTTATATACAGTACCTTACCATACAACTTTTGCTGTCTCTATGAGGACAGATCATTGTAGCTGCTCCATAAATCTCTCAACATATAAATATGAGTATTCCAAGTAATATTAAATGTTTGGTTGTGAAAGAAATGCAAAAAAATAATAGAAAAGGGAGCCATTTGTGCTGGATGTGTGGCATGTTGGATCTAAAGTAAAGTTAAGTATGGGGTGTCTCATCTGGTGTAAAAGGCTTCCTTCAGGCATCTCTACAGTGAACATAGGCTAACGTTTGGCTCTAATATCAGAAAGACTGGAGGTGTATGAAAGAAAGCAATGTAAAAATGATGTCTTGTGTTCTAAGAGCCCCTTCATCAGACTTGGTAAATTCATGTATTCTGTACAGTATTGAGCAGTTATATCCCATAAGACAGATTGGAGTGTAGAAATACTCCTGTTGTTGGTTTTGCAGCCTATCAAACTTAACATTATATCAAGCATGCCATTTTAATCTATACTGCGGAGGTCCCCTTGGTACTCCTGAAATATGCTGGCTTTCTGTTTTATATGATTCTAAAAAGCAATCTTCTCTAGACAGATCAAAATTATTTGGACACTTTCCTTCATACACCTCCAGTCTCTTCATATTTTTCAGTTAAGTCTTGGGCCTACATAGCTTTTCCCCAAATTCAGTTTTTTTATAGGAAAACTGTATATTCAAGTCATGGTATTTATTCTGTACAGAACATGCTGATCCACTACCCAGCGCATTACCAGCTAGCTCAACCCTAATCCTTTATCAACATATACTCTGTAAAAGAGAATTTTTCCTCCCTGGTGGACCCCTACTGCAGCAACTCCTAGGTCCCTGTTCTATCAATTGACGCTCATTCTTGATGGGGCTGCTGCAAATTTGCTTCTACAATTCAGATAGATAGTGTTGTAGATGAATCTGTATACAGAGTATATACAGTATATATATATATATATATATATATATATATATATATATATATATCAGATTTTATGAAGTAAAGACATACACTAAAAAACAAACCACAAAGCTAAATAAGCTACCTGCAATCAAATAAAGATACAAAGTATGTCTAAATAGATGTACATTTTAAGAGCAAAAGGATAATACAATACATTAGGCATACAGAGTGTAAGGGGTTAAAAACAAGAAAGTCCCAAAAGACTTTAT
Source organism: Aquarana catesbeiana (assembly GCF_042186555.1). Lineage (NCBI taxonomy): Eukaryota > Metazoa > Chordata > Amphibia > Anura > Ranidae > Aquarana > Aquarana catesbeiana. Next base: position 188,502,072 of record NC_133328.1, on the reverse strand, counting down.
TTGATTGCAGGTAGCTTATTGCTCTTTGTGGTTTGTTTTTTGTCCCCCCTGCAGACTGCCTCTTTTTGATGTGTTTCACCTTTAAGGGCTTAGTCATAGAAACTGATCCCGTAAGAATGAAAAGCGTCAAAGAGGAATGACCTCTAAGTGGGGACTTTAAGACTGCCTGTGCTGGCTCATTAAAGCTTTGTTAAGAGTGATATAATTGGTGTGTGGCCATTTATTTCCTTGTATGTAAAAGGGAGGGTTTGGGACTTTATATGAGACATGGGTAGGTGCCTCCATCCCTGGTTCAGGTACATATCAAGGGGAATTGGGACTTTATATGAAGCAGTGGGAATGCAGAGGTATAAATAAAGGAATTTAATTCATAACATGGTAGAAGAATAATTTCATATATATATACAATTATATTGCACAAAATGTATACATGATAAATAAAATTACATATAAATAAACACATGTAATAAAAGATACATAGTAGTAATGGAGTAAATTATTTGTATATAACACAATGGCATAACCTGCAGGTGCCAGGTGGCTGACCCGACACTGCATCCGTGATCACATGATATAAGGTAAGGTAAAACATGATTGATGAAATGTAGCATCAGGTGTAGCTTATAGCTCGACGCGTTTCGTGAATACGTTCACTCATCAGGAGCTGATGCGATAATATACCTATAGATTATATAAATATGGTAAACCAACTCTGTGTAGAGGAGGATGAAAATAAATAATGTTTAACCATGAATAGTGGACCAAGCACACTTACCAAGGCAGCAGTGAATACGGCATGTGGTGACCGGCATAAGGTGCACAGGAAGCATGGACCTTGCCGCGGGAGCTGAGATGGCGTGCACATAAGGTTGCAGCGTCAGATGGTATGGGAAAATGCGTGAGTGCATTGATGGTGCCCGTGTGGCAAAGAGGGTGCTATGTGGCTCGTCAGAGGTGAGTATCTGAGGACAAATGGTATATTGATATAAAAAAATTGAAACAAAAATGAAAATAATAAATAAATGGGTGATATGTGAATGATAAACACAGTGGTTCCATATGGGGTAGTATCTGAATATGTGTAGGATGGAATCAAAACTAGTGTGGAATGGTATAGAGATAATGAACCCAGTGTGGTTCTACAGAATGTGATAGTGATGGGGAAAAAGTGAACATGACCAATGGTGTATGAGACCTGGTGGGTAGACAAGGTGATGCATACTGATGAACCTATGTGAAAAAATAAAAACGTGAATGGAGAAAGGGCAAAGAAAACAGTCTGTGGTGTGACTAAGACCTAACCACCGAGGTAAAATGAAACAGGGAACACTTACCCATAGGCTGCATCCATACAGTATCAGCGAAAAAATCAGCAGGTATGCAAGAGACTCCAGGAGACCGGCCGTGGAGACAACCTGCTCCAAATGGGGTTTGTATATGTGCACGCCACCAACATCACATGCATGCATGGTGGGAGGAGCGGCGACCGCACCTGAGCTGAGTAACCGCTCAGAGATTGGTGCCAATTCCTCCTCGCAAAAAGCACGTAGGTGGTGCTCAAAACGTCAGTGCGGCGGCGCCAAATGTGATGTCACACGCACAACGTAGATGTCGTGGCGCCGATGCGCTGTGGGGTGACCACCCGATCCTCCGGATCACTGAAAGTGTGTAGGGAGGAGAGGGAGGACAGACAGGGCACATTGCAGTTCCAGCAGCAAGAAAGAACACCACTCAAGCAGCACCAAAATGCTCAATGTACCACAGAGGCACATGACCCTGGACCAAGGGAAGACGTGCATGGAACAAAAACATAAACATGGAGTTCATGTGAAACCACAAGACCAGTGTCAGGAATGCTGAATATTAATGATGATAGGTTATAAAACTAGTGTAATCATACATAAATGAAAAAAAATAATTAATTAGCTACCTCAGACATGCAAGACCCATGGGCGTCCAAGTCTGGGAGTAAACCTCACACATGGGTGGCACTGCCAATCCAATATTCCAACTGCTTCCATCCCTAACTTACTGTAAAAGGTAGGGTTTGGGACTTTATATGAGGCATATAAAGTGCGCATGCACAGTAGGAAACAGACTGTGAAGCAGCAAGGCTTCACTTCCTGTTTCCTTTAGTAAGGATGCCAGTGCCTGCACCTTAAGCCAATGGGCAGGTTGGCTTCAGATGCTGACATTGCTGGCTCCCTGGACAGGTAAGTGACCTTATATTAAAAGTCAGCAACTACAGCATTTGTAGCTGCTGACTTATAATTTTTTTTTTAATACAGGCTGGAACTCCCCTTTAAGTTACATTTTAGCAAGTTAATTTTTTAAAGTAGCATTGTACCTTTTCACTTTCCCACTAGCTTGTGGGGCATAAAAGTGGGGAGTAAAGCTGCTAATACACTCCTAACTCCTGTACAGAGGATTAGCTTTTACCCAGTCTAAGACACCTACCCATGCTAGCTGCTTCCACTTACACCAACACATACAGACACAAACAGTTTACCCTTTATTTAGTGAATTTAAAACCTTACTAATTTCTGGAAAGGATAAAGTGTCCTCAGTGACTGTCTTGAGCTCTCATCATTAGATCGTTTAAACAATATGACATCTTTAAACTTTTTTACAGTAAAATCTTATTCTTGTGTTCTCTTCTTGAAGTAACGGTAGTTTTAGGCTCCTTTTCACATATGTATCTCTATCTTTTTTCAACCTGTAGAAAAAAGCCTTTTGTATACAAACTCTGTAGCTCAAACAACAAACCTATGAATGGCTTATTAGCAGTGACTCATCCCAGTGACTAATCTCTTAGCATTCAGCTCTGCCTGTTGTTTCAAATAGACAAATAGGAACAACAGGGCTTTTTATTCTTACGTTCAATTTAGACATTTTTTTCCACCTTAAAGCCCTCACTAGCTTTAGATTGTCTATTAAAAGAGTGTAAAACATCTGTAGTTTTATACCAAAACATCAACAGAGACATGCTTGAGATGTGAAGGAGATAGATGTATATTGGGTACTGCCCCTAAATACAGACTTTTTTAGACATCAAGTCCTGTAACCAGTGCTTGACGTCTCTTCACCTTACTACCTCCTGGGCCTGCCCTTTATGGGCATTTCTAGAAGCTCTAAAAATCTTGCTATACATATATTAACAGCAGCCAGGGGATTGATCACCGGTTGTTGGAGATCTTCAGTGATTCCTTCACAGGCACAGCTTCTCTCTGCCATAGCCGAGATTAGTGTGTTAGAACACCTGATCGCTATCTCTGGTGATCTCTTGGAAGTTTTTAATAAGATCTGGGCCCCTTGGGATTGCTTCTATTTTGGTGTACTCCCTTCAGCCACTACTTCCTCCTGAATTGATACTCAACCATGACTATTGTGCAGGTCAGGTAATATATACTGTGTATCTTACAGCTCACATTTCGAATTTCAGGATTGGAAGACTTCATGTCTATGTCCACCACGTAGTATTTCTTTCTTGCTCTTTGACAATAATTCCATATTAAATATTAAATTGTTTTATGTCTTTTTGCTGGTTATGTCTATATTTCTATTGTTTCTTGTTACATCAGTTATTGAAGGCCTAGATGATTACTGTGCTTTTCTGAACCTTTGGTTCTTTCCATCTTTTCATTTGTTTGATGTCAAATGTGTGTATGGGTGTAAATATAACTGTAGCTGGCATATCTAATGCTAATCTTGTTACTTCTTTCATTCATGTTATGTAGATTGATATTTTGTATTCATTACTTCTGTCTTATACACCAGGGCTCAAAATTTCAAGTCCTGAGCTACTAGCCAGGCCTTGAGGGTTACTCACCACCAGTTGCCCCACCCAACCCCTACCATGCCCCCACCCTTAATCCCACCCCTAAACACACCCTCATAAATCATCTCATGAAGTTACACTTAAATGTTTTATGCAGAATTAAGTTACAAAAATAAATATTAACAACAACGCTATCAGTGCCCATCAGTGCAGCTTCACCAGTGCCCATCAGTGCAGTCTCATCAGTGCTCATCAGCACAGCCTCACCAGTGCCCATCAATGCAGCCTGACCTGTGCCCATCAATGCAGCCTCACCTGTGCCCATCAATGCAGTGTTATCACTTGCCCATCAATGCAGCCTGACATGTGCCCATCAATGCAGCATAACCAGTGCCCAGCAATGCAGCATGACCTGTGCCCATCAATGCAGCATGACCTGTGCCTATTAATGCAGTGTAACCAGTGCCCATCAATGCAGCATAACCAGTGCCCATCAATGCAGCGTGACCTTTGCCCATAAATGCAGCATAACCAGTGCCTATCAATACAGCATCATCAGAGAGCGGGGATTGCCCTCTGTAATAGCTTTCATTTGAAATACCCGGTGTTCTCAGAGCTCACCAGCACATAGTCCCACCTCCTGGCCCGGCACTTTTTATGACATCCCGCATTGGACCGGTGTTCTTTATATCACATACCCCGGGCCAGGAGGTGGGGCTATGTGACAGTGAGCTCCGGGAACACCCGGCAATTCAAATAAAAGCTATTACAGTGGGCAATTTCCTCTCTCTGATGATCCAGCTAACTGGCTGGCTTGGCTCCTCCTCCCCTCTCTCTTTCTCTCAGTGATCACAGGGAGAACAGCGCCCAGGCAATCAACCCTGCTTGCCTGGTGGTGCTCGCCCCCCTTCCCTCCGAGGCAGCCCCACAATCGCCAGCAATCATTTTCCACTCACAAAATGCAAGTAGGCAAGTGGAAAAAGTGAGGCCTGTTATACACTATAGTTTGATAAAACCTTAATAAAAACTACAACAACAAAAAAAAGTGTAGATACAAATATGTTAAAATAATATGTTGAAATCTATTTTAAACATTTTATTAGTTCATTTTATAATACATTTAAGCTAACTGCTTTTTTCTAGTTTTCTGGTGAATATATATGTGTTTACATTTTTAAATGAAAAATGATATAGCTAGTGTAATGTGTTAACTAAGAACAGCAGAAACACTGTAAAAATGTGTTTGAAACTGAACTCTAGGCAGATAATAAAAGACTATTATTTAATCTAGTTATGTATTCCTATTTTAAATATACGGTACTTAGTATAATTTCCTAAATCTGTGTTTGGATTTTGTAAACCCCTCTATAACAGAATAGATAAATTAGGAAACTTAAGGGAAGGACTTCAGTTCCACTATTGTTTTGCACAGAGCTGTCAGTTGGATACTGGGGCTTGCTAACAATAGGACAATGTAGGGTGATTGCCTTATACCTGGTACACACAGTTTTTGCTGAGGAGCTCGCTGTGCTAACTTCACAATGTTAGTACAGCGATCTCCCTTCTAAGCTATTGTGTTCTGACAGGGGAATGTCAGTCACACTGGTCAGCGCTCACAGCCATTGGCTGCAAACGCTGATTGGATGTCGATGGTTGCTGGTTTTCCAGCATGCCTGGTCGACAAAAAACGGAAGTTAGGCTGAGTTATGGCAGACAGGCTGCTATACACACTGGCCAAATGTTGGAGGGATCTTAACCGGCCAATACTGGTTATTATTTGGCCAGTGTGTACCAGGCTTTAGCTACACAGAGAGGGTGGCAGACCAAGGTGCATTTCCTAACTTCAGTAAAACAAAGTGAAGTCACTGACCTGGAAATGTTACCTTGATAGGAATTCTAAAGGCCAAACAAACAATACTATAAATCCTTTGGCAGCTAACATGGTAGATGTGCCTACATTCACTGTGCATTTAGCTGTTTGTCTGGAGCTCATATTTTACCTTATTTTAGTTTTTTTAGTTATTGTACTATTTACTTCATTATTATTCTATGACTATTCTGCTGAATAAGCTTTCTTAAATTAAATTGGACAGTTTAGATCAGGTTGTCGTTTTTTCCTTGTCAAAAGAAGTTTATTGAGTATACAATGTTATAAAGATACATAAAGTAAGTTTACAAGGATCTATAAAGTAAGCTCATTGTTTTACAGTAGGGTTTATATAGGTAAATATCATGAAATTTCAAATATTAAACATTGGGTTCACGTAAACCTAAATTAAAGATATATACCATTTCCTTAGTTACTTTTGTAGGTATTTAAATGATTTATACCTACTATACATATTGTTTACAGGTAGAGTGTATATAGGTCAAATAAATTCTGATAATGAGCTTTAATCGTAAGGTGGAGAAAAGGAAAGAGAAAGAAGAAAAAGGGTTGAAAGGTAGAGGTATGGTCCACAAGGTTGTCCCGCTCGTCAGTTTATTATTCTTTTTAAGTTCTCTTTGAAGCCTTAGAATGGGTGTCTCTGTAAGTCATTTAATCTGTTACCATGGCAACAGGACAGAGTCAGGTTGTCGTTTTTTAAGCCACTGCAAAATTGAATCACTTTTCCCACCTTTTTTTCAAATCTGCATAATGAAGCGCTTTTTACTTAGTAAACATTGCTTTGGATGGGTTCAAAGTTATAACAAAAATTAAAAATATGATAATTAGACTTTGGTTTGTGTAAACCAGCTGCAGTTTGAAGATTTGGTTTAGAAGATATTACAGTAATTTGATGCTTATCATGAGCGAATAAAATGTTATTGGCATTTATTTCTTATTAGTATGGAGGTTAGGACAAACCATTATCATAATGTGATATATTAGATTTTTTTTTTATAGCTACAATTTTCTTTATCTGAACAGTTATACTGCATTTGGCTGTACTCTGCTGTATACTACACCACAGGTATGAAACTATCATAGATAGAAACTTTAGCAGAGAAGGTAAAACATTTTCTGCTGTGCACAAAATTAAAATGGACCTAACACCAGATATAGTTTTCATATCAAGTGGTACTAAGTAGCATGTAAGTGTAACCGTTACAGGTATTTATTACATTGCACAGAAATCCCAGTACTCCTCCTGACAATGCCCCATATGCTTTCTCTCCAAAAGAACAACACCATTTTTGTTCAAGTATTACCTAGTGTTGCCATCAACCTGCTGGACTGAAATTTTGCCTTATAGATGACATAGTCATGTAAACATTGGCGCATTTTATAAATAAAGCTCCAAACCAGCTCTACCAATTAGCAAAGAGAGGTAAACCTAAACAGTAACTTTGGTTGAACTAAATAAGCAGTAATGGGGTTGAAACCCCAAATAACATCTAATTTCATGAAGCGCACTACCCCCATAGGAGCTGCTAATTTGTTTGTTTTCCCACTGGCCATCCCAGACCCTTGGAGCTACCCTTAACTCTGACACTTCGGGTTCCGTCATGTGTAATAGTGTGCGATCACCACAAAACCTTAACACAAATTCACAGTGCACCATATAGTATACCTGTTTGTCTTTACCTTGATCTCCACTTGCTTGAGGATACAAAGAAAATAACACCCACACAGTTATACTTAAGTAAATCTTTGTTTACTGTAAATACTTTAAAAGGGGTGTATTTCAATAGTTGTACTATCAGACCAACATAGTCTGACAATCAACTTAACTTTATATTACAAGGATATAATACAGGTATAAAATGTCTGAAGTAACGTATGAGTGGTGTAGCAAAGTAAATAGGATAACCGTCAGGGTGAATCTATCTCACTCTGAGCACTGTCCTATTTCCTGCACACTCATTGGCTATACTAAACCAAATGTTAACTTGATTAAGTATAGTACCACAATCTGGGAGCTCCCTTTATTAATATCACACTACCCCCAATATGGTAAAGGGGACACAAGGCCTTGTGTTACTGAACAGTCTTTCTTTATCTTCTTTTCTTCTGCTAGCAAACAAGATAATTTTGTAATCCGAGGGTTAATGACTCCTTATCAAAGTATACTGAAAAGACGAAAACCAGGCTCTGGTGTTGTGGCACTTTAACTAACTTTGATGCCAGAGACTCAGTACTAATTCCTCTTAAATCTGTTTGTGGAACTAAGGTTCCCAGCAACTCTGTCTTGTGTACACGTGTGTATAAAAGTGCATCAAGGAATTTGTGGGCAGCAGCCCTCTCACCCAACCAGGACAGTGTTGTCAGAGGACTCCGTTCAGGTGTTCAGGGTTCTGTCTCCGGCCGGCCGGCACTGCTGCGCTGCTCCGCTCCACATTATGAGATGCTCCGAAACTCCCAGATGACCCCGACAGGCTCCTCACCCTCTTTTCCAGTCTTGCCCCGGCCGTCAGTCCACTTCTCTGGTGCATCACAATGCCGCTGCTCGGATCGCTGTTCCATGGAGGTAGGCTACACTGTGCTGGAGACTTCACACAGATCCTCCCAGGCTGGCCATGCATGTCCAAGAGACCTAAGATGGCAGCTCCCAGCCCTTTTATAATCTTCCCACAATGCAGTCTGTTCCCTAAGATTCATGGGAGTTAATCAGCATTCTGGGTAGGTCAAGTTATGTCCAGAGGTAAACAAAGTACTTCCATGTCAACTTCTGAACAGTAATAGAAAATAAAGATGCAGTCCTTTTATATTTTGGCCGCTAGATGGCACCAAATGATAATATATACACCACATTAAGTTATACATCTATCATGGCCGCTACATTCATAATTATACAGTTTTTTTTTTGTTATAACAAGCATACCAGTTAGAGATCCGTGGAAAATAAATAATAAAGTCTAAGTTAAAAAGAGAAGTTGACAATATGAGAAATACATTTCTGTTGCATAAACAGTGGAAAAATCTGGTGTTGTTTTCTTCTTCAGCTTGTTAACAACTTTGTCATAATGCAAATGTCTTTAGTGAACATTTAATATCCATCTTATCTTTTTAGTTGATCCTGTAGAATTTATCTGTCAAGCAAACTACATAAAAATAAAATGTCTCTAAAAGCATTGTGGGGTTGATTTACTAAAACAAGAGAGTGCAAAATCTGGTGCAGCTCTGCATAGAAACCATGCAGCTTACTATTTTTTTTTTTTTGTTTTTGTCAAAGCTTAATTGAACAAGCTCAGGTTAGAAGCTTTTTTAAATAAACCTTGCCACAGACCTAAACAACTCAAGGTAAAACACAGAAAATCATATATTTAAAATGTTTATTTGCAGTGCTTTTTCTTTCTAATATGTTTTCATCCATTTGCAATGTGCCTTTGAACGTGCAAGAAAAATAGACTAATAGTTGAATTCTTCAGCATAGCCCCCTCTTACCTTGCAAATCATAGTCCTTTCCTCTTCTGGGACTGTCCAATTACTCTCTGTGCTAGCTTAACACCTCTTTCCTCTCCTCCCTACTAGGGATGCGCTGGGTGCAGTTTGAGCAGAGTTTGGTGAACTTCAAAGAAGTTCAGATGACAAAATGTTTTTTTTCCATTCAGCCAGAAAAAAGTATTTTTTGGAATGCCTAAAGTGAAACAATAAAAATGCCTAATTCCTTTAAATAACATGCCTGTGGGTAACTTAATCCTACCTCTTTAGGGGTGCCTTTTGTGATGTACAGAAAATGCTGCAGCAGCATTGACGTTTAGAAAAGAAGAAAGAAAAAAAGTAATTCCCGACTAACTAAAAAACAGCACACACACACTCCAAGGGTCTTTTATGTATTAAAATGTACCTTGTAGAGGTCTGGGTGCTGTTTTTTTTTTTTGTAAATGTCCCCTTGCTGTACCATATCCTACAGCAAGAATGGAAAAAATGCATAGTCCCCCTAAAATACGTACCTCAGACATTCCTTCATGTAGTGACCCACAAATTGCAAAGTGTCAGAGAAAATTTAAATGTGCTCCAGAAGGATGATTGGGGTACCTCCAAGGATATTGAAGGGAGAAAGAGAAAAACAAACAAACGAAAAGACTGCTGGAGATTTCTATAGTGTAACCATTTACAGATAGTTCAAGATAATGTTGCAAGAGAGGATAAAAATGCAATTCAAATCTGTGAGATTGCTGAGTTCCCTTATGGGGGAATCATATAACCTAGGGTGAAAGCCTGCAGGGAATGAAGGTGCTCCTGAGCAGAAAGAAATCACACTCTGTAGTCCTGGAGGTGAGCATGGGAGGAGGTGATAAGAGATCTAGAAACTGAAAGCATTAGGTCTTGAGAGGAACAAAGAAAACTATTGGGTTGGTATTGAGACAAGGTTAATGATGAAATGAGGATTAGAAAAAATTCTGGACAGCCGCACTCCAAAAATTCGCCTTTATTCGTAAAAGATCAAAAATACATGCCACTTTTACGAATAAAGGCGAATTTTTGGAGTGCCGCTGTCCAGAATTTTTTCTCATCCTCATTGCTATATGCATTGCACCACCTGTGGCTTCTAATTTAGAGGAGAGGTTCATTCCAATATGATCTACATGGAGCGGTGATACCCCTTTCCCTAAGGTTAATGATGTAGCTGGGAACAGAGTTGTGAATGGCTTTGTAGGTTGTTGTTAGTATTTTGAATTTTTTCCATTGAATTAGCAGAGAGGAGGAGCAGACGTGGAACAGTTGGTAAGGTGGATAAGTCTGGCAGCAGCATTTATGATGTACTGAAGGGGGATAGTCTATGTAAAGGTAATCCACTGAGGAGGAAGTTGCAGTAGTTGAGACAAGAGATAACCAGGGAATGAATTAGAAGCTTTGTGGTGTAATTTGTTAAGCGTATAATGTATTTTGGAGATGTTACAGAGGTTGAGGTGGCAAGATTTGGACACTGATTGGATGTGGGACCAAAAGGAGAGTTCAGAGTCCAGGATTATACCTAGCACCATGGCATGCTGGGACATGCCATCAATCTTAATAGAGAAACCAGGGGAAGGGGCACATGGGGAAATATTATGAGCTCGGTGTTGCATAGATTAAGTATGAGAAAATAGTGTGACATTCGGATTGATATGTCTGTCAGTAAATTAGTGATCCACGATGAGATTGATGGAGTGAGCTGAGGGGTAGAAAAATAGATTTGGATGTCATAAGCGGAGAAATGGTATTTAAAGCCTTAGGAGGCTATCCGCTGACCCAGAGAGGTACAGTGGGATAGGTAAGATGAGAACCAAGAAATATTACAGTCATTAAGACCAAAGGAGTGGAGCTTTTTGTGGAGGAGGGGGTGGTAAACTCCTTTAAAGGCATCAGAGGAGTCCAAAAGTAAGAGTAAACAATAATGCCCATTAATTTTAGCCATTAGTAAATTGTTGTGAGTATTTCAGAGGGTATTTTATATGGAATGTTGGGGGAAAACCAGACTGAAGGCGATCAAGAAGGTTATTCTTAGTGAGGTGGTAACTTATTGGGTTGTTGACCAGGCATTCAAGGAGTTTGGAGGTAAAGGGAAGCAAGGAGATGGGGCATAGGTTGTTAATATTGGTGGGATCCAACAAGGGCTTTTTAGGTATGGGGGACCAGTGTATGTTTTAGAGAGTTGGGGAAGATGCCAGAGGAGGGAGGGAGAGGTTGTTGTATTTGCAAAGGAACAGATCCCGGGGGGAAGTGGTTAGGTGGGCATTAGAAAAAAGTTTAGCAACCTTTTCTATAGTAGCAAGGTTAAATGGAGTAAGTATTCAGTATAACAGAGGACATGGTATGTTAAGTGGGGGAGATATCTGTACAGTGGAGATCTCATCACGAATTGTATCATTCTTATTTTTGAAGTGATTAGCTACAGTATCTCCTGGGCAGTGAGTGATTTAGAAGGTGAAGGCAGTTAAAGAGAAAGTAGAGATTTAAAGGTAGAAAAGAGTTGACAGGGACTGAATGGGAAGATGTTAATGAGAGTGGTAAAATAGGTCAGTTTGGCAATGTCAAGGAATTTTAGTTTTGGAGGGCAGATTTATATTGGTTAACTGCTTGCCGACCGCCGGCCGTCAATTGACGGCCAGGCGGCGCAGCTCTCGTGGCGGGCGGGTGTCATATGACGTCCTCGCTTTCCTAGGCCACCAGGGGGCGCACGCGTGCCGTGTCACTAGGCACCCGGTGCGCGTGCCCGGCGGCCACGATGTCCGCCGGGCACCCGCGATTACCTGTAACACAGTAGGACCCTGGATCTGTGTGTCTAAACACACAGATCCACGGTCCTGTCAAAGGAGAGGAGACCGATGGTGTGTTCCCAGTACAGAGGAACACCGATCGGTCTCCTCCCCTAGTGAGTCCCCGCCCCCTACAGTTAGAATCACTCCCTAGCAACACAGTTAACCCCTCGATCACCACCTAGTGTTAATCCCTTCCCTGCCTGTCACATTTATACAGTAACCAATGCATTTTTATAGCACGGATCGCTGTATAAATGTGAATGGTCCCAAATATGTGTCAAAAGTGTCCGATGTGTCCGCCGTAATATCGCAGTCATGATAAAAATAGCAGATCCCCGCCATTACTAGTAAAAAAATAAAAAAAATAAAAATGTTCTAAATCTATCCCCTACTTTGTAGATGCTATAACTTTTGCGCAAACCAATCTATATACGCTTATTGCGATTTTTTTTTACCAAAAATATGTGCAAAAATACATATTGGCCTAAACTGAGAAAAAATTTGTTTTAAAGAAAAAAAAATTGGATATTTATTATCGCAAAAGGTAAAAATTATTGTGTTTTTTTTAAAACTTGTCACTCTTCTTTTGTTTATAGCGCAAAAAATAAAAACCGCAGAGGTGATCGATCAAATACCACTAAGAGAAAGCTCTATTTGTGGGAAAAAATGATAACAATTTCATTTGGGTACAGTGTTGTATGACCGCGCAATTGTCATTCAAAGTGCGACAGCGCTGAAAGCTGAAAAATGGCTTGGGCAGGAAGGGGGCAAAAATGCACTGTATTGAGGTGGTTAAAGTATTATTGATTAATGAGTATTTTTATGCCACAGATGCTTAAGAGCATGGCTGAATTTTTTTGTCTAGTGTCATCTGTTTGCCAAGGTTGTAGTGGTTGGGGGCCTGATTCTATATGTAGTGAGGGGAGGATGACACTGCACTAGACAGAACAGGCAAGGTTGGGGCAGGACAGGGGTGAGATTTTGTCATAGAGGTGGTCAGTAGCAGAATAGAGTAGAGAAGGGTTAATGTGGCAAAGGTTTCTACAGGTAGCTGTTAGGTGGTTGGAGGGAGAGGAGATGGAAGATAGGGAGAGAGTGAAACTATTAAGGTTGTGATCAGAGAAAGGAAAAGGATTATTAGAGAGGTTTTAAGGCGTACATAGATAGGAGAATACAAGGTCAAGGGTGTTGCCATCAGACTGAGTGAAGCATGTGTCCAGAGGTGGTTATACTGAAAAGTTTTAAAGTTGCAGGTGTGTTAGCATTAACAGGGATGTTGAAGTCACTGAGAATGATTGTGGGAGTTTCAGAAGAGAAAAAGTAGGGCAGCCAGGCAGAGAAGTCATCAAGGAAGGTTGATACCAGTCTGGGAGGCCGATAGATCACAGCTATTCTCAAAGAAACTGAAGAAAATAGACAAATACAGTGTCTCTCAAATGAGGAGAGGGAAAGAGAGGGGGTAAATGAATAAACTGAAAAGTGCTTTGTGGGGATAGAAGGATTCCAAATCCTCCTCCCTTCTGTCCACTGGGTCTGGGAAAGTGAGTCCAGAGAAGACCACCATGGGAAAATGAAGCAGAAGAGACAGTTTCTTGATGCTCGGTTTCAGTGACAACACATGGATTAATCCATTAATCCATTGTGAGAGCACAGAGGAGATTTCAGCAAGGGTGTCTTACTTCACTTCTACAGAACAGATGCTGGATGTGGGAGTGTCCTCAGCCTCCTCACTTGCAATACATTCTATGTGATGATGTTGAAGAGCTGCATTCAGTCAAACAGTAAAGAGAAGCGACTTTGGGGGACTGGCTGTACAGACAGGATAAAGCCTGGGAGAGCAAAGGATAAGGGATACAATCAACGTGTCGTTTGTTCCATACCTCTCGGTTCCGGCATCATTTTGAGGGACACAGCAACGTGTGATACTCCATTAACATTGCCCCTCTGGGCCACCTACAGCTACTCACCATCTAAGCCTATCCGACCCTACTCGGTGTACGCCCCATTGGGTCCATCCATTCTGGTAAGCCTCTTCATTTTTGGTGGTGTTGTACATGTCTCCACTCCAGATGGTTTACATATTTGCTTGAAGTGTCTAGTTCCTGAAGACTTCTCATTTCATTCATAAGGATGACTCTTCTTTATCAAGTACATTTGGAACTGCTGGTTTAATGTTTTTTACATTGGACGCTTTCATATTTTTACAGCGCTACACTTATTGTGTTTTTCTACTTGTAACATCTTGTTGGTTGTGTTAGCTGCCTGTCTCTTCCCTGGCAGCGCAGAATTATTTTGTATATATTTCCAAATGTGAAGTGTTGCTCCACCTGGTGGAAAGTCTCACACAAGATTAATTTTAATCAAATTTGGTCATTGAATGAATGGTAATGTACCCCTAAAAGTCCCATGGGTAGTGTTGTTTTGATATGCATTTAAGGCATGAACTAGTCTATCAGTTCCTCATTAGGCTCAGCCCACCAATTGACACAAGTTATTTCCCAACTATGGGGGTTGTCATATTTGAGCAACAACATCACCACTCTCTTCAGCTCCTATGTTTAAATTTAACTTTCAGCCAGGAAAGTTCCTGGCTGACAGCTGAATGGTGCCAATAATTTATGACAATTTGATTACTGCTTCCGAGTACCGTCATTTGAGTGCTGGCATACCTCTGTATGCTGGAAGAGAACTGGTCTTAATTACAATCAATTTTCTTTATCTGTGAACTGGTGGCCATTCTTTAGGATTCTGTTGATGCCACAGTGGCCGAACTGGTGTTTATTTCCCAACTATGGGGGTTGTCATATTTGAGCAACAACATCACCACTATCTTCAGCTCCTATGTTTAAATTTAACTTTCAGCCAGGAAAGTTCCTGGCTGACAGCTCAATGGTGCCAATAATTTATGACAATTTGATTACTGCTTCTGAGTACCGTCACTTGACTGCTGGCATACCTCTGTATGCTGGAAGAGAACTGGTCTTAATCACAATCAGTTTCTTTATCTGTGAACTGGTGGTCATTCTTTAGGATTTTGTTGATGCCACAGTGGCAGAATCTTAAAAGTGGCAGTAGTTGGAACTACCTGAATTTGAGCTCTGTGTCAGTAATGTTACCAAAACAAGTGACAATTCTTGTCTAAATTAGGTACAGGTAGTTTGAAAGGAAACTACCACCAGGAAATAGGCATTAAGCCTTTGTTGAATCTTCCTCATATTCCAGAAGTGTTTGATATATAAAGAATTCTGATGGCAGAGCAATAATGTAAAAGTAAAGCACATGGCTTGGGTGCAGGGTTTCTTAACAAATTGCATTAGTTCTTTTTCTTTCTCCTGCTCTTCTCGATCAAATGTTTATACAAACCATGGTGGTTTGCACATGTCAATCATACAGTATTTGATTAATCTTTTCCTCTAATAATGATGTAAACATTTTGACACTGAAAACCTAGCAATTGAGCAGCAGACAGTAAACCAACAGCAGCTGCATAGCTGTTCAGATAACTACTGTTAGTAATTGCACTTGCTTTGGGAGTGCAGGAGGAGGAAAAAGAACCAGCAAGGCTTGTGAAATTTACCATTAGGTCTGAGCTGAAGTCTTGCATAAAGCTGGGAACCTGATGCTATAGGAAAGATATTTTATTTGGAATTATAGGCACAATACAACAGAGACTTATTGGGTGACACACTATTGGATGTGTTGGATGACTGTTGTATGTTGTGGTTTCTCCCACTGTGGATTGTGTCCTATACTGACGTAGAGGCAGGCACATGGAACCACAATGCATGGCTGGGATTGCAAACATTTGACTCTTCCTTAAATGCTGGAAGATTTTCTAGATGACATAGATCTTCAAAAATGCTAGCACCCTCTGAAGAGCTAATATAGTATATACTGTCTTTTTTGTAGAGTTATTTATTTTTTATTTTTTGCCTTGAGTCACTTAAAGGCTCGGTTCACACTGGGACGACTTGTCAGGCGACCTGGGTCGCCTGACAAGTAGCGTCCCGTTCAGTACAATGGAACCGTTCTAAGGGGAGCGACGCAAGTCGCTCCGACTTAGAAAAAGGTTCCTGTACGACTTTGGGAGCGACTTGGGGCGACTTGCATAGACTTCTATACAGAAGTCGTTTTGCAAGTCGCCCCGGCAGTCGTGTGCAGGTCGCCTCGGTGAGGCGACCTGCAAGTCGTGCCGCCTCTGGTGTGAACCGAGGCTAAAGCATCTTATTGTACAATTACTTGTTGCAAAAAAGTGGTTACATTTTGGAGAACACAAACTTTATATTGGCTTTTTGGAGGGTAATATAACACTGAAAGAATTCAGAGTTAGATGCATTTATATTGGGGTTTTATTGGTAAATCAAAGCAGCATTTGTAAACCAATAGACAGCTAAAATAGAAAAAAGGTATAAAGTGTGGCTCTTCTTAAAAATAAACTGCTGGAAAGAAGACAACATACCTATTCATCTATGCTTCCTCCCTCTTGCAAACGCAAAAGTTCTTTATGCAAGAGTAGATCTCCCACCCGCACCTCCACAGGAGTGAATGCATACGAGAAAGCATCAAAGAAAAATGAAGCACTTTCTTGTCATACCATTGGAGATATGGGATTTTTATTTTTCTCAAAGAATATATATGCCTTTTCCCCACATATTTTAATCACAAAAACATGGAGGAGAAGACCAGGCAAAAACAGCTGTGTGCACCTTTTCATCTTTTTTTTCTACCTGATAAGTGTAAGGTTTGGTTCAAATGTAAATCAATGTTGCTGTTCACACAAATGAATTTGCACTGCATTGAAAGTTTTACATCAGCATCATGTGCCATGAAAGATGTCTACAAAGATGCCTGGGAGTGTGACACAAGCATGATTCTAAATGGTTCTGTAGTCCTCAGAAAACAATGCAATTGTTAACAGTCAGCAAAGACAAAGAAGTAGATCAAAAGGTATTTTTTTTAAACTTATAAAACTATTTTATAATTAACAAATCAGCTGACACAAAATAAAAGATGCTTATTGGCAGGGTTTAGATGGAATTTAAGAGGCATTTATGCCATACAATTTTCCACATTAAAGGCATGTTATCTGACTGGTAGGTAATCTTGGCACAGTATCCCTGAAGAGCCAGTTAAATCAAATAAGACAATGTTCTTTGGGGCTTTTAAGGTACCAATTCCACTAAAAGGACATATCAGAGTTGTTTTACTAAAGGCAAATATGCGGGGGAATTTTCACTTTGCATAGAAAATTTCCCTTAGCTTAGTAAATGCTTATTTTCCTTGTATGCAATTGGGAATTCTTTGCAAAGTGAATTTTCACCACTTTCTCAAGCTAATGGAAGTTCTCTTGCAAAGGGAAAATTTCCTTGCAAAGTGAACAGCCTATTTGCCTTTAGTAAATGAATCTCACTAGGTTTAAAACAAGACAGTGCTTTTAATATTTGATACTTCTTAAAACAGTTGTTTCACATATAAAACTACAGAAAAAAATCAATACATTTTCATCAGTTTATTTTTTAATGCATTTACTATTCCTTCTACAAAAACCCCACAATCCGCTGCTTGACTGATTTGCATATTTATCCTTTGATTTATGCATACATGTTTCCTGTTGTTTGCAGCTGATTCATGCAGGGAGATGAGGGTATTTCATTGTCATTGCCTTTGCTGGATATCAAATCCGATTCATCCAGAGATTTACAGGAGGTGGATCTATAATATTACATTAAATCATAATAATTAATAAACATATGTTGGATGCATTAAATTCCCCCCTTTCTACTGATACTTCCACTTACTTGGGATAGGCTTGAATTCAATGCATGACTAGAGGGATCATGACTAGTTGGATGGTTCTGGCATGTATGTTTAATACTAATATAATCATATGAATACACTGTTGTCTTGAATACATCTAATATATGTTTATTATTGATGCTTTTAATATATTATAACAGATCTACCTCCTTTAAATCCATTAATAATAATAATTAGATTTGAAATTTGTGAAATGTACTGAGCAGGTGCGGCCAGTCCATTAAGGGCGCACCGGTGCCGCCCACTCTATTCACACCACCCCCTTTATGGTTAATGGATAGATTCATACATAGCATAAATCTATCCATGGCTGCCGCGGCCACCTCCTATTCATGCCTCTGGTCCCTTTCAGGATGCCGGGTGCATGAATTACAGAGAAGTACCTCCACCCACAAAAATACTGCCGCTTACCAGCTCATTAGATCTCTTATTTAAGGAGATCATGCGTGCCTGTGTCTCTTAACCCCAGCCTCAGGTCTTTCAAGCTTAGATGGCTCCTCAGGCTCTCCACACGGGGTTTCTTCTATATGGCAGATATGCACTCATTCCTCATAAAAGGACATAAAAACTTCCATAGCGTGATATGTTTAAAAAGATTTATTTGTAAAAAACAGTAATGCACTTCAAGGCCTAAGGCTTCAAAATAGGGTGGATAGCGCAGAGCATTGCACATGGAGCCCACCCAGGTGTGTTAGAAAAGCAAATCAATATTCGCTTTTCTAACACTGAATTGCCCCTCTGCAAATCAGGAAGCGCGGGTCTGATATCCATTTCCCGATTGGCTGAAAGGTCAGGCAATCCTATTGGACACCTAGGAGAAGGAGGAGGGGGATGCATGGTGGAAGGTACCATGATTCACACCACAGAATGAGGAAGAAAGCCACCGGACACGCTGCTCATCTGCTTCCTAGATGAGGTCTGTCCTCCTGGGGGGGGGGTTTCCGCCGCCTCTGACTGACCAGGGGAGGGGGGGTGGCTGTTTGCCACCCCCCCAAAAGAAGAACCACCAGCCGCCACTGGCTGGTACTGAGAGTTTGTTACCCTCATCCCGCTGTATGAATTGGTTTTAAAGAATAGGAAAAAACATGTATAAATCAATGGATAGATATTCAGAATATCCAAGCAACAGTTTGTGAGTTTTTTGGGAGGAAAATACGGATAGATTGGATGATAAATTGATGGGAATGGATTGACTTTTCTCTGTAGTTTTATTTGTGAAGCAACTGTTTCAAGGTGTGTCAGAAATTAAAGACTTTGTTTTATTTGAGATGTGTTGTCATTTTAGTGAATCTGGTAGCTGGTGGCGCTGATCTAGTGGGCAAAATCCAACGGGGCGGTTGTATATAAGTCTATCATTCATCATACATGGATTGACATTCGGAAGTCCCTGCTGAACCAGCTGAATTTTGATCCATTTTTAGATCATTATACAAAGTTCATAAGGTGCTTCTTTCTATAGAGTGGCTACATATAATCCAATGCTAGTCATACCCTGAATTTTTTTTTACAATTTTGACGACTTTCAATTTGCTTTATAATGCAGACATAATCAAGCAGAACAGTGCAGTTCCATACCAACATTGAAACCTAAGAAGTAGTTTTACAATTGGTTAAGAAAGAGCATTTTAATCAGGGCAGTTGTAAAAATATGCAAAGCTATTCAACCAATATAGATTTTACTCAACAAATACTTTCATTTTGTTTGTTCTATATAAGTACAATCTACTACTTTTTATGAAACGTTTTTATTTAAGCTATTACCATAAGGTACTGTAGAATGAGATGGTTTTAAGCATTGCAAAGAAAAAAAATGAGTGCATAAATATTTTAAATAAACTAAAATAAATATAAAAAGTAATTGAAATGATGCAACAATACTTTGTTATAGTATAATATAAGTACAGTAAGCTGCATTCAAACTATAGAAATATTACCCATCATTTTTTTCTTCTATAGTGTTTTATAATTGTTAAAGCTAATTTAATGTGCTTTTTTTGCCTAATGCATATTTGTATCAGACAAAAAGTACTTAGAACCTCTGCTTTAACACAGTGTAATTAAATTAAGCATTACGCACTAGAGGAAACAAATAGGTTTATTTTAATTGTTTTAAAGTAGACTCAAATTGGATTTGAATGTCTGTTAATGAAGACACAGCAATTTTAATTAAAAAAGCATGCATGTTTTTTATACCTAAAGGTGAGATCCTATGGAGTCAAGAATATTGGAGTCATAGTAGCATTTTAAGTGTTGAATCTGTAAAATTACGGTGGTGTATATTTTACTGCATTTCTGTGTTGTATGCTATATTGTATTTTGTTATATATTGTATTGTATTGTATTGCTGTGTTGTATGGTTCCACTAAAAAGACAAGCTTTTAAGAAATTCAGTACACATACCCTGTTGCTGGCACTGCCTAAATTCAGGCTGTATATAACTGCTAACTGCATGGTGTTATATATATTATCTGTTACTTTTAAAATTATTCAAGTGTATTTGCTAAATATATATTTTGCTGAGTTTCTTAGTATGTTGTGTTTATTCCCGATATGAGAATATGGGTAAAGGTAAACATTTTCCACCGATTTCAATAATACCTTGCCAAAGTATCAGCATCAAGAAGGAAGTCTGTGACTCCATTCTGAATCTCAATTCAGTTTAGCACACAGAATTATTGTGTAGAGACTGAGCTACTGGTGGGCAGGATTGTTGATGGTGTATATGTATCACCTAGCACCCTCAGATACATGTTTGGGTTCTGGAGTCCAGAGGCTTTTGAGCTTTTGGAAGTATAAAGCCTCTATTTCTAGGTCTACATCTTACCTGGTAGCCAGACTGTATTTTAAGTCTCAGCTATCCATTAGCTTTTATATATGTGAGCTGACTGATGCTCAGAGCTCTCACTCTGCTGAGGAAACCTGCTGCTGGGTGAGAAGGCAGAGTGCTGACAAAACACTAAAGACACTACCTGTTTTTTTTTCTTCTTCTTTTGAACCCATTAGGGTGACACCTGGTTAGTCAGAAACTAAACTAAGTTTTGGTATTTTAGTAGGTAGCTTGGGTGAGCAGATGTTTTATGCAATGGACTTGCTGTCCAAAGGACTATTGTATTAAGAAATGTATTTGTTTGATGCCATGCTGAATAAAAATGCACCAGAAATGTTATTTTTACTCCCACATGTATGTAGGTAGTTATTTTTTGAAAATATAGTTTAATAGGCGTTAGCTTGAGCGTAACAAAAAATATTTTTATTTGCACATTTATCAGTTTGTGCACCCCCACGTTTCTGTGGACTTAATGATGCCACTGGTGATTGCTGTCTGGAATAAAATGTAACTTCCTATTTTACTTCTACATTTACTCAGGTAGTTATTCTATTTAAACATAGCGGATATTTGTAGGACATTTTAATGGCTTTACTGACATTTTGAAAAGTAGCAAATACAAATAATACAGGATGATTATGGCATATTATACATTGTGTGTGTACCATATAGATTTATAAAACAATGTAATATAATCACAACACAGGCATTTTTAAATTTAGGATACATTTATACATCATAGAAAAATTATAATAACGGAGTGGAGAAGAATACAGAAATAAATCAGTTTAATTGGGAAAAAAGTGGAGGAAAGAGGAGGTATTCAAAATACAGCTGTTAATAAACTTATTGTAATAACAGTAACAGTCAATAACAGTATAAACTTAATTGAACAAAATACTAAAGACAGAATAAAACAAGATTTTAGTATTACTTTCATTGTAAAAAAGTTTTAGCATTTTTGGTATTAGAGAATTTTCAACAGTACTGCCTCTATTTTTTATAAATCATTTAGGGTCTGTTCACACTGCCCTCACATTAATGTTCAATTTTAGCATGCAGGTAGCTGTCAGTTTTCAGCTGCAGTGAGCCATTGTGGGGAAGCAGTGTGATGCATGTTTCAGCTCATCACACAGTTTCCTTTTTTCTTTTTTCAAGTTTATAAGAAGCGCAAAAAAGTGACACAAATAATGACGCTATGGTCATTAATACATCAACAAAATATTAATGAACTCAGAAAGTGAAGATTTCCTATGTTGTAGGGAAAATCAAGAGATATTTATTGTAGGTTAGCACTACTCCTTTTGTGTGAAATGTACCTTTTGTCTGGAATTTTTCCTGAAATTAGCAGTGTATTTCCTGTTCATCTACCTAGGCACTCCTGTGCCTACAGTCTCATAGTTGTATATCTGCAGTGTAATCGAATGCACTGTGCCTGTGACTGCTAGGCTCAGGAGATTTGGACTGAGACCTGGTGATGTCACTACTGGTGCTGTTCGCTGTTTACCTTACTTGAGGCTTGGGCATGGGGAAGCAGAGAAACAGTGCATAATAAGGCATGATAAGTCAGAAATGGGGGAATAAATAACCTTGACTTAGATCACAGGTTCATGAGCAACATCTCTTGCAAGCCTATGAGCTGCTTTAAACAGATAGTAGTGCACACCCTAAACTTTTCTGACATATGCTATCGGATTCTATAAGGACATTTTTATATGTTTTTACCCACATAAAGTGAATGTTTTGGGTAGTTTACAGTATCTTTAGTTTAGGGTCTATTATAATGTCATTTTCAATTTTCTGTCAAACAAATTAGAAAGCTCCCTTTTACATATCTGCAACAGGAAAAATATTTTTCAAGCTGTCTTTGTTTACTGCACTCAAAAACCAGCTCACTAATGTCTCAGTTTGGTTCATTTCAGGTGCACCCTTGGTTCTCTTTTATACAAGCTGTTTCAACTAATAAATTCTGATTGCTTTTAGAAGAAATCAACAAGAGAAAACAACATCCTTGTTCCTCATTTACAATAATGTTTTATGTTCATGTGGCGCTTTAGTATTGTGTGCAATGAACTGGCACTGACATTATCTATTGCCAATGGCAAGAAAAGCTTACAAAGTAATAAGAAACTATTAACTTTCTATCAAAACGAATTTTAGCTTGCCCGATAATCCTTATTACTTGAAATACAGATATCATTTACCAGATTTTCCTATTATTAAAGAAAAGCTTAATTTTTCACATACAACTAGTTTGTCAAATTTCATGAGCACATTTGACTAGCCTTAAGCCCTTGGCATTTTAACTTTAGAAGTATTCACCTAATTTTCTGTTTTTATATTAACTCATGTAGTGGCTCTGAGGCCCCTTTCTGATTGTGCAGAATAGATCTCTTTGTTTAAAAGAAGTATGTGTTTTATTTTTTTTTGAAGAATCATACTTACCTAGCTGGATGCAGCATCTGTCCCCCGCTGGCTCTAACACTGAAGACCGAGTGATCAAACTTCACCGATCGCTTGGTTCTCACAGCTCCCTGAGCAGAGAGCTGGTGCCTGTCAGTCACCACTGTCTGGTCTGCCCCCTTCTCACTCATTGGAGCACTGGGCTGTGGATGGGGTGGGAGTGGCCAGCTCAGGCTCTCAGCGGCTCGTTGAAAGGCTGAGCCGGGTGCCGATCCAGGCATGTGGGCGGATCCCGACCATATGGTCACGATCTTGTCTAAACCAGGACCAGATCTGTGATGCCAGCAGACAATGGACTTCAGCCTGCTGTCTGCTGAGAACAGGTTACAGGCATGCAAAATGAACTGCACTCCTGTGACTCACAGGAGAAGTACAGCCAAACAAGCTTTGGCTGTACTTCTCCTTTAATGGTATTTTCTAGCCTATTTGCTGATATAACAATTTAGATTTAAAAAAAATGTAACTGAGAGTTATGTCAGTGTTCCATAGTGACAGAAAAAATAGTGTACCTACTGAAGAAAAGTACTGGTGCATCCCATACCAACCAATTATTAATTTTGGTGTTGTACACCTGGAGCCAGACATTTAAGTTGGAAATGTGAACTTCACTGTAATCACAAAATATTACTTACTTACTATTTATCTCTAAATCTCCTCCCGACTCTCACTCATCAAATGTATCTCTCTATCTAGTGCTTCTGTCTGTATTGCTGTTAGAGATAACTTTCACTTCCTGTCCTGGAGACAACTTTTTTACTAGAACGAAAGTGTGGGAATCTCTCCAAAGTAAGTAACTGCTGTAAAGCCGGATAGGATTTCTAATCTTTTCCCATCTATCCACAGCTAAAAATTGTGTTTTAGGTATAGATACATTTTAACCCTACCCCACTCCCTAAATCTTAATGTTTTAGTGTTTCACTTTAATCATTACTAAAATTCCTGATCCCAGCCAAACAGAATTGAAAGAAGTGTAGCCAAAGCTAGCTTGGCTATACTTCTCCTGGGGTTCAGAAGAGTGTAGTTCGTTCTGTAGTCCTGTGACCTGTTTTCCACCAACAGCGGGCTAAAGTTGAGATCCACCCAGATGCCTGTACCAGCATGTGGCTCAACCTCTCAGTGAGTCCCTGGAAGACTAAGCCAGCCACTCTGACCCCCTTCACATCTCATCACTGCTGGAGGGGCAGAGCACAGAGCAGGGACTGACAGTCACCAGGTCTCTGCTCACTGTAGACTGAGAACTGACCAATCAGCAGTTTTTGATTGCTCAGTTCTCAGTCTTAAAAGCTGAAGGGGACAGATGCAGAATCGTATCAATGCTGCATCCATCTAGGTGAGCTATACTTACCTTTTATTTTTTTTATGGTAAATGTCCTTCAGGGCAGTACCTAGGTTCAATATAAAGTGCAGAGAAAATTATTGCGCTATCTACCATGGGTGAAGAATTGTTCATAAAAGGAGCCAAGGGCACCACAAACTGAGGTTTTTTTTTGTATAGGGAGTCAGGAACACCAGATATAATATTGACAATGAATACCACAGAAGAAAATGGATGGGTACTCTTACCAGAACCAGTGGACCTGGATGTAAGCAACACCAGGTCAGACAGGCATAGATAACTGACACCTCAATGTGGCAGGAACGGTTCGGAGTGTCCTAAAGTATCCAGCAAAGGGACTGAAGCTGACACTAGCTTCAGCTAGCTTGGCTATACTTCTCCTGGGGTTCAGAAGAGTGCAGTTCGTTCTGTAGTCCTGTGACCTGTTTTCCGCCAACAGCGGGCTAAAGTTGAGATCCACCCAGATGCCTGTACCAGCATGTGGCTCAACCTCTCAGTGAGCCCCTGGAAGACTAAGCCAGCCACTCTGACCCCCTTCACATCTCATCACTGCTGGAGGTGCAGAGCACAGAGCAGGGACTGACAGTCACCAGGTCTCTGCTCACTGTAGACTGAGAACTGACCAATCAGCAGTTTTTGATTGCTCAGTTCTCAGTCTTAAAAGCTGAAGGGGACAGATGCAGAATCGTATCAATGCTGCATCCATCTAGGTGAGCTATACTTACCTTTTAATTTTTTTTATGGTAAATGTCCTTCAGGGAAGAACCTAGGTTCAATATAAAGAGCAGAGAAAATTATTATCTACCACGGGTGAAGAATTGTTCATAAAAGGAGCCAAGGGCACCACAAACTGAGGTTTTCTTTGTATAGGGAGTCAGGAACACCAGATATAATATTGACAACGAATACCACAGAAGAAAATGGATGGGTACTCTTACCAGAACCAGTGGACCTGGATGTAAGCAACACCAGGTCAGACAGGCATAGATAACTGACACCTCAATGTGGCAGGAACGGTTCGCAGTGTCCTGAAGTATCCATCAAAGGGACTGAAGCCGACACTGATGTCCTTGAGGGTCAGGTATTCTCCCCATATGATTACAATAGAAGAGCCAGCCACTGGGCCATAGGTGGCTGGATGGATGAATCAGGCGGGCTCATAATGGAAAGGATATGCAAAATAGAAGAAGGCTCCCAATGGTGCAGATCAAAAACAAATCAGGTATTTATTTTCATAAAAATCAGCATACAATTAAAAATGTGATCACAGATAAAAAAGGCAATGTGGAGAGCAGAAAAGCCAAGCCTATTTACGCGTTTTGTCCTACTAGGACTTCTACTGGGACGTCTAACAGCTCCCCCACATTGATTAACTATAAATAAGAACTAAAAACCATAAAAGACCAATCAATGACTCACTGGCTAATTGGTAATAACAGATTCACTGATAGGGGGAAGAAGGTCACATGATGAACCACATTCTAACACCCTAGAGTGGACCTATCATGTATTGTAGTAGTAAAACCAGGAAGTGAACATAAGAATGAACAGCATGGGCAAAAAGCCAGTGAAAATCAGCTCAAAATCACCTGATCCATGAATCATGATCGGTATTACCAACTGGGTGGAGAGCGTGGAGCCCAACTACCAATCGGGAGATGGATGTCCCCTAGTGTCCGGAAGCAGGTCGGTACCGGCCGCACATCTAGGCTGAATGTAACCTCCTTGAAACTGGAAATGGCAAGACATCAGAAACAGGTCAGCGTCCGCCTCAAAGCGAGGCTTGGAGCTGTGACCCATAACATGGAAAGACGTCACGTCCGGAATCGGCCTGCACTCACCTCTCAACGAGGCTAGGAACGTGGGTCACGTGTCCGGAGAGATGCCAAGCATTGGTCACGCCTACGTCATGACCTATAACATCACGTGATCAAGCCTGAAATGACGTGTATCAGCACGGAGACGTAAACAGTGCGGAGCAGTCATGACACCTAGCGGTGGAAACATAAAATTGCATCAACACTAGTAATAATTGCGGAAATCTCCAAACAAACAAACAAGTGCAGAGTGGCAACACACTGCACAAATGTCATCCCGCAGGTGAGAGATGACAGATGGGCAAAATTATTACATAAAACCGAGGGGGAGGTAATAAGCCTTCACCAGTAATAAACCAACCAAAATGGTTATATAATCTCACGGTGTAAGAATAATGTCTACCTTCAAAGTGTACTACCCAGCAAGAAAAGTAAACCTAACAAAATAAAATAAAAATAAAAGTAAAAAAAAAAAATAAAGATAAAAGTGTAAAAAAGGTCATGAGGGAAACAAATTAAGCCTTGTTGATAAATTAATTAATATCCCACTCGACGTTCAGGCCGAATGGTGAGTAAGTCTTGAGCTGAAAAATCCAATAGGTTTCGAGGCAGGATACCCCTTGAATACAGGATTCGCCTCTCCAATGGGGTATAAACTAGTCATTCACGACAAATTTTGTCCCTGTGGGGTCTCGATCATGATGTTCAAGACAGTGGCAAGAAACAGTATGATTGGTCTTGTCGCTCTTGATATTGGTCAAGTGTTCGTTAACTCGAATAGAAAATGTTCGGATAGTGTGTCCTATATACTGCTTGTTGCAAGGACAAGTCAGTAAATAGACTACAAATTTGGTGGCACAAGTGGTAAAGTATTCCATGGAGTAAATGCATTGAGTGACCGTAGATTGAAAGGTGTCACTCTTATGTCTTTCGCAAACATTATGCAGGCAGACGTTGCATTTACAACAGTGATAATACCCCTTGCATTGTTGAAAAAAGGGGGGGTGTTTGGGGGGTCTATCACATTGGGTGCGATCTGCCCCTGAATGGAACGGGCTCTTCTGAAAATAACACCAGCACTATCAGGGATAACTGGGCCCAAAAATCTATCACTTTGAATGGTTCCCCAGTGTCTTTTGATAATTTCTTTAATTTGTCTGGATTGGACGGAATATGAGGTAAAGAAGGACCATCTAAATTTGTCCTCCTTCACAGTTTTAGGGGCAGGCCTCAATAGGGAATTCCTATCTAGTTTGGAAACCCTATCTATTTCCAAATCCAGAATAGCCCTTTTCTAGAAACCTATCTTTCAAAATAATGGACTGGCTGAAGAAATCTTCTAACTGAGGAACAGGCTACGGGAGACGGACTTCAGCCATTGAGGATGGTGGCAGCTATCGACCGGAATGTACGCATTTTGGTCCGTAGATTTGAAATGGGTCTTAAACTCAAGGTGACCATCCAAGACATTGATCTCGAGGTCCAAAAAATGAATAGAGTTAAGACTGGCCGCATAGCTCAGATGTAGGGATGAGCCGAACACCCCCCTATTCGGTTCTCACCAGAACATGCGAACAGGAAAAAAGTTTGTTTCGAACACGCGAACACCATTAAAGTCTATGGGACACGAACATGAATAATCAAAAGTGCTAATTTTAAAGGCTTATATGCAAGTTATTGTCATAAAAAGTGTTTGGGGACCTGGGTCCTGCCCCAGGGGACATGGATCAATGCAAAAAAAAGTTTTAAAAACGTCAGTTTTTTCAGGAGCAGTGATTTTAATAATACTTAAAGTCAAACAATAAAAGTGTAATATCCCTTTAAATTTCGTAGCTGGGGGGTGTCTATAGTATGCACATGTTTCCCATGTTTAGAACAGTCTGACAGCAAAATGACATTTCAAAGGAAAAAAGTCATTTAAAACTACTTGCGGCTATTGCATTGCCGGTCTGACAATACACATAAAAGTTCATTGATAAAAACGGCATGGGAATTCCCCACAGGGGAACCCCGAACCAAAATTTAAAAAAAAAATGACGTGGGGGTCCCCCTAAATTCTATACCAGGCCCTTCAGGTCTGGTATGGATATTAAGGGGAACCCTGGCCAAAATTTTAAAAAAAATGACGTGGGGGTCCCCCTAAATTCCATACCAGACCCTTCAGGTCTGGTATGGATTTTAAGGGGAACCCTGCGCCAAAATTAAAGAAAAAAATATGGCGTGGGGTCCCCCCAAAAATCCATACCAGACCCTTATCCGAGCACGCAATCTGGCAGGCCACAGGAAAAGAGGGGGGGACGAGAGAGCGCCCCCCCTCCTGAACCATACCAGGCCACATGCACTCAACATTGGGAGGGTGCTTTGGGGTAGCCCCCAAAACACCTTGTCCCCATGTTGATGAGGACAAGGGCCTCATCCCCACAACCCTGGCTGGTGGTTGTGGGGGTCTGCGGGCGGGGGCTTATCGGAATCTGGAAGCCCCCTTTAACAAGGGGACCCCCAGATCCCAGCCCCCCCTGTGTGAAATGGTAAGGGGGTACCCCTACCATTTCACTAAAAAACTGTCAAAAATGTTAAAAATGACAAGAGACAGTTTTTGACAATTCCTTTATTTAAATGCTTCTTCTTTTCTTCTTTCTTCTATCTCCCTCCATCTTCTTCTTCTTCTGTTTCTTCTGGCTCTTCTGGTTCTTCCTCCAGTGTTCTCGTCCAGCATCTCCTCTGCGGCGTCTTCTATCTTCTTCTCCTCGGGCCGCTCCGCACCCATGGCATGGGGGAGGCTCCTGCTCTTCTCTTCATCTTCTTCTCTTCTTCATCTTCTTCTCTTCTTTTCTTCTTCTCTTCTTCATCTTCTTATCCGGGCCGCTCTGCACCCATGCTGGCATGGTGGGAGGCTCCTGCTGTGTGACGCATCTCCTCTTCTGACGGTTTCTTAAATAACGGGGGGGCCACCCGGTGACCCCGCCCCCCTCTGACGCACGGTGACTTGATGGGACTTCCCTGTGACGTCACGGGGAATGCCACAGGGAAGTCCCGTCATGTCCCGTGCATCAGAGGGTGTTAAGAACTGTCAGACGAGGAGACGCGTCACACAGCAGGAGCCTCCCACCATGCCAGCATGGATGCGGAGCAGCCCGGAGAAGAAGATGAAGAAGAGAAGAAGAGAAGAAGAAGAGAAGAAGATGAAGAGAAGAGCGGGAGCCTCCCCCCATGCCATGGGTGCGGAGCGGCCCGAGGAGAAGAAGATAGAAGACGCCGCGGAGGAGATGCTGGACGAGAACACCGGAGGAAGAACCAGAAGAACCAGAAGAAGAAGAAGGAGAAGATGAAGGAAGATAGAAGAAAGAAGAAGCATTTAAATAAAGGAATTGTCAAAGACTGTCTCTTGTCATTTTTAACATTTTTGACAGTTTTTTAGTGAAATGGTAGGGATACTTTTGTACCCCATTACCATTTCACACAGGGGGTGGGCCGGGATTCCGATAAGCCCCCCGCCTGTAGACCCCCACAACCACCGGCCAGGGTTGTGGGGATGAGGCCCTTGTCCTCATCAACATGGGGACAAGGTGTTTTGGGGAGCTACCCCAAAGCACCCTCCCAATGTTGAGGGCATGTGGCCTGGTACGGTTCAGGGGGGCGCTCTCTCGTCCCCCCCTCTTTTCCTGTGGCCTGCCAGGTTGTGTGCTCGGATAAGGGTCTGGTATGGATCTTTGGGGGGACCCCATGCCGTTTTTTTTTTAAATTTTGGCCGGGCTTCCCCTTAATATCCATACCAGACCTGAAGGGCCTGGTATGGAATTTAGGGGGACTCCCACGTCATTTTTTTTTTTAATTTTGGTTTGGGGTTCCCCTGTGGGGAATTCCCATGCCGTTTTTATCAATTAACTTTTATATGTATTGTCAGACCGGCAATGCAATAGCCGCGAGTAGTTTTAAATGACTTTTTTCCTTTGAAATGTCATTTTGCTGTCAGACTGTTCTAAACACGGGAAACATGCGCCCCTTTACAGGCATACTATAGACACCCCCCAGCTACGAAATTTAGAGGGATATTACACTTTTATTGTTTGACTTTAAGCATTATTAAAATCACTGCTCCTGAAAAAACGGCAATTTTTAAAACTTTTTTTCCATTGATCCATGTCCCCTGGGGCAGGACCCAGGTCCCCAAACACTTTTTATGACAATAACTTGCATATAAGCCTTTAAAATTAGCACTTTTGATTTCTCCCATAGACTTTTAAAGGGTGTTCCGTGGCATTCGAATTTGCCGCGAACACCCCAAATTGTTTGCTATTCAGCGAACTTGCGAACAGCCGATGTTCGAGTCGAACATGAGTTCGACTCGAACTCGAAGCTCATCCCTACTCAGAGGTATACCTCTATTATTCATATTGAGGAAGGACATGAACTCGTCAAGGGATTCATGATCACCATTCCACAGGAGGAGGATGTCGTCTATATACCTGGCCCAAAGTACCCATCCATTTTCTTCTGTGATATTCGTTGTCAATATTATATATGGTGTTCCTGACTCCCTATACGAAGAAAACCTCAGTTTGTGGTGCCCCTGGCTCCTTTTATGAACAATTCTTCACCCATGGTGTACCCACCACCCTTTGGGATTGACCCACTTGGGATTTAATATTGATTTTTTATTATTTACAATTGGGACTTATCCACTCTCAGATTGTTTCACCTATTTACATTTTATTTTTATGTATTTGCACAGTTTCCTAGCACTGTTTGTTGACTAGCGCTATATTTCCACCCAGTACCTAGGTTCCCATGTAGGTTATGTGACAATCCCCAGAAAATGGTCAGAACTTTTTTTTAGCATTCATCTCCTATTGACATTAATGGGGTTCAGATTTAGCACCAGAGGTTTCGTAATGTTTGCCGAACCCTGCTCAAATAAAACTCAGACACAGTTAGCACACCCCTACTAAAGATACAAAAAACAAAAAGTTTGCATAAGACCTAAGGAGTAATTTCTCCGTGCATGCTGTCCATTCCTAAACCATTATATATGTATTTATCCCCTTCCCGCCGACCATACGCATATATGCGTACTCGGCTTTCCGGGATTATACAGGGATGATGCCCGCAGCTGCAGGCATCATCCAGGTACAGTTGTTTACAGCGGGCGATCGGCTACCCCTGTATAACAACTGATGCGGCTAAAAGCCGCTCGGTTGTTATACTGGAGGAGCGGGAGGGGACATCCCCCCTCCCGCCGCTGTTACCGGGCCTCCCGTGCGATCGGGAGGCCGGGTGTCCAATTGGGAATCTTCGGCGGCTGGGGGTGGGCTGGAACGAAGCTGTGAGCGGCTTCGTTCCAGCCTTCTTGTTGTAAACGCGGAAGCGACGTCATGACGTCACTTCCCGTTTACTCGGCTGCCAATGGCGCAGAATTTAAAAAAGTACACAGTATTCAGAATCGCCGTTTTCAGCGATCTGAAAACTTTGAAGTGTAAAGGAGGGATGGGGGGTCTTTTAGACCCCCCATCCCTCCATAAAGAGTACCTGTCACCACCTATTACTGTCACAAGGGATGTTTACATTCCTTGTGACAGCAATAAAAGTAAAAAAAAATAAAAAAAATTTTAAACACAATTTATAAATTAAAAAAATAAATAAAATAAATAAATAAATAATAAAAAAAAAATTTAAAGTGCCCCTGTCCCCGCGAGCTCGCGCAGCGAAGAAAACGTATATGGAAGTCGCGCCCGCATATGTAAACGGTGTTCGAACCTCACATGTGAGGTATCGCCGCGATCGTCAGAGCGAGAGCAATAATTTTAGCCCTAGACCTCCTCTGTAGCTCAAACCTGGTAACCATAAAAAAATTTTAAAGCGTTGCCTATGGAAATTCATAGGTACCGTAGTTTCTCGCCATTCCACGAGTGCGTGCAATTATAAAAGGTGACATGTTTGGTATCTCTTTACTCGGCGTAACATCATCTTTCACATTATACAAAAAAATTGGGGTAATTTTACTGTTTGGATTTTTTAAAATTCATGAAAGTGTCCCTTTTCCAAAAATTTGCGTTTAAAACACCGCTGCACAAATACCGTGTGATAAAAAATATTGCAACAATCGCCATTTTATTCTCTAGATTCTCTGCTAAAAAAATATATATAATGTTTGGGAACTCTAAGTAATTTTCTAGCAAAAAATACGGATTTTAACTTGTAAACACCAAATTTCAAAAATAGGCTTAGTCATGAAAGGGTTATAGCAGCTGTAATAGTATAGCTATCTTGAAATATATATTTTGATATTAAAGAACTTGTTGCCCATACAAGGCAAAGCAACAGGTTCACATCAGTTTCTCCCTTCCTCATTCACCTTGCCTTTGCTGTCCTACAATTCTGTTCAGCAGCTGGGGGTGAGGAGAAATGCCTGTAAATTTCAGCTATAAAAGAGCATGTCATTTCCTCTTCTTCCTTTTCTGTGACATAGCTGTTGCTTGGTGATTGGCCTGACCCTGCCCAACCCTGTCACATAAGGGGCAATTCTTTTTCCTCTGTATACTCTGATTAACCTCTTCAAGACTGCCCACCCACAATGTTCTGGCCCATGCAAGCAAAGTGATGTACTCATACCGGTACGCTGCTGCCTGCTTCTGGGTTTAGGGCATGCACATTTGCATCCCCTTCTCGATACTTGATGTGTATAAGCTTGTCAGCAACTCCTGGACAATTATTTATAGGCAGGACCTGCTGATTGGCTGTATGCAATCACAGCCAAGAGCCCTATGTTGACAATCAACACAGGGCTCTATACAAAGGAAACAATCTCTCTGCTAATTATCCCCGCGAAGCAGGTATAAGAAACAAAGAAACATTAAGTAAAAATCACAACACATTACACATTGTTAGGCACACATTTACCCCCTTGATTGCCCTAGATGTTAACCCCTTCCCAGCCAGTGTCATTAGTACAGGGACAGTGTATATTATTAGCACTGATTACTGTATTAATGTCACTGGTGTAGCCAGTTGCAGTTAGTAAGTTCCTCTCCAGGGTCAGTTAGTGTCACACTGCCTACTGCACCATCGCAGTCCCATTATAAGTCACTGATCATCACCATTACTAGTAAAAAAAAAATATATATATATACAAACCATGGTTTGTAGATGTTATAACATACACAAGCCAATCAAGATACAGTTAGTGGGATTTTTTTTTTCACCAAGGACATATAGCAGAATACATTTTGGCCAAAATCTATGAAGAAATGTGATTTGAATTTTTATTTTATTGGATATGTTTTATTGCAGAAAGTGAAAAATATTGTATTTATTTTCAACATTTTCCGTATTTTTTTGTTTAAATTGTAAAAAAAACAAAAACCCAGTTGTGTTTAAATTCCACCAAAAGAAAACTCTATTTGTCTGAAAAAAATAATATAACTTTTGTTATGTTACAGCATTACATTACAACGCAAGTATCAGTTAAAGTATTACAGTGCTAAATAGAACAAAATGGCCTGGTCATAAAGGTGGTAAAAGCTTCCAGAGCTGAAGTGTTTAATGCATCTCTGGGCTTACATGGGGCTTCATGGGGCGTCACTCTTTCTGGCTGAATCGAGCAATGGGAGAGCACGGGGAAGGTAATTATATGGTGCAGAGATGAAAATGCACCTGTTGCTTTGCCCTACATTGGTCACTGTACATTGCTCTGATCACTATAAATGGTTCCATAGGTCATTGGGAAGCTAAAAATCCCATGGGGTCGATATACATGGCTTACCATAGCTCTCACTGGTTTCTCCTGTTAATTTCACATCAATGATTTCTTCTGCATTTCTACTGATCAAGGCAGATATTAGCAGCACTAGTTACAGTAGTGGCAAGTATTTTGTTTCTTCTTTACAGGTATAAAAACATGGAGTATGTTAAATAGTCACTATAAGTCACATCAAAAGTATTATTATTATTATAATAAAAGTACTTTTAAAGAGGATTTTCAACTCTGATTTATAACATTTTTTATGGCCATTGAAGGTAAAAGAAAAGCAATTCATTTAAACCCTATGATAGGGTAACAGCTGTGTTCCAACTGTCATCTTGCATTGTGACTCTGCCATATATGCCCCTGATTGAGGCTGCAAGTGGCCATGCTAATACACATTGCACAAGCATAGTTCACCTTTGTCACTATCAGGAAGCCAGTCTAATGGGACAAAATAGTTGTGGTCCCAATTTCACCCTGCTTAATCATCTCAACAAGATTTACTTTAAGCCTTGACACTTGATTTGATAGGCCTGTACTTTTACTACTACTAATTAAGCTTTTGTTTCTGAGTGACTTTAGGAATAAATGTAAGGCTCTATCATGGCCGTGCCGTAAACCATTTAGGCATTGTTTAAATTTTCCTTCTTTATTACAAATCTCTGCATTATCCAGACACATTCATAGTATTGCAACCCAGTGGTATGAGCTTGGTTAGTGAACTCTAAGCAATTCAGTTATTTAGCTTACACATCAATAAAAAAAATTAACAGAGAGAGTTTGTATAATTTCTACATTTGAACGTTAAACTGGAGCTGACAGCTTTCCAATGTAAAATTACAGTACCACAGTTTGAACGGCAAAATGGTAAATCTCACGGCATTTTCAGAATGTTGAGGCATTTATATGCAGGCACATAACGGAAAAAAAGAATAATGCAGCAGTTCAAATGATTTAACATAATACTTAAATATTAATGCATCAAAAAGTTTGTTCTTGCATTAATAATGCATATATTTTATTAAACATTGTAAAGGAGGCCATTACCGCACTGCAACTATATGGCAATGTTGCATCTGCAATACATTTACAACCCAGTTAATATTGTGGATGAGTTGTTGAACTCTGGAAAGTCTAAATCACTTTGCACTGTTCCTTTTCCCCTGAGAAATCATGATGAGGTTCACGTCTCACTACAACAAAAGCTTCTGCTCTTGCAGCACAGTGAAAGGCTTTATTGTAATATTCAATTCATTCTTGCTTTCTGGATCAATTGCTATTTAAGACAAAGCTTGAACGTCGCTGCTCTGCAGGAGCTGTAAATACTTCTATTAGACAGAAGAGGATATGTGCATTTGTAAATGTATGTGTTCTCTTTAAAATAACATATAATAAGTATGATACAAGTATAAAAGTCTCAGTCCACCCAAAATACTTGATTGCTTGGTTGAATCAGTGACTAGTTTCTCCTTTTTCTCAGGGGAATGTAATATATTGTGCTGGAACTAGCTTACATGTTAGTTGCTGTATTGTTGCGCACTACAGGAGACTGTTAAGTTTCCTTAGTTGTATTTTGTTTTTGATCTTTTTCTGTGTGAAATCTTCAATAGTTGTGCTCTTTTTAATATGTAGTGTCTCCCCTAGCTTTGATTGACTTTAATCCAGAGATCCTAGAGAGTCAAGTGACATCCTATAAACAATTAGGGATGAGCCGAACACCCCTCGGTTCGGTTCACAGCAGAACATGCGAACGGGCAAAAAATTTGTTCGAACATGCAAACACTGTTAAAGTCTATGGGACACGAACATGAAAAATCAAAAGTGCTAATTTTAAAGGCTTACAGTATATGCAAGTTATTGTCTTAAAAAGTGTTTGGGGACCTGGGTCCTGCCCCATGGGACATGTATCAATCCAAAAAAAAGTTTTAAAAATGTCCATTTTTTCAGGAGCAGTGATTTTAATAATGCTTAAAGTGAAACAATAAAAGTGAAATATTCCTTTAAATTTAGTACCTGGGGGTGTCTATAGTATGCCTGTAAAGTGGCGTATTTTTCCCGTGTTTAGAACAGTCTGAAAGTAAAATGACATTTCTAAAGGAAAAAAGTCATTTAAAAGTACTCGCGGCTATAATGAATTGTCGGTCCCGGCAATACACATAAAAGTTCATTGATAAAAATGGCACAGGGGAACCCTGAACCAAAAGTAAAAAAAAAAAATGTGTGGGGGTCCCCCCAAATTCCATACCAGGCCCTTCAGGTCTGGTATGGATATTAAAGGAAACCCCGTGCCAAAATGTAAAAAAAAAATGGCGTGGGATTCCCCTCAAAATCCATACCAGCTTTAAAGGGTAACCCTGTGCCAAAATTAAAAAAATAAATGGCATGGGATCCCAAAATCCATACCAAACCCTTATCCGAGCACGCAACCTAGCAGGCCGCAGGAAAAGAGGGGGGACGAGAGAGCGTCCCCCTCCTGAATGCACTGGGACATCCCTATGGCTTTCCCATAGTGTCAGAGGGGGTGGAGTCACTTGGTTATGTAACCAAGTGACCCGCCTCCTCTAACGCTACGGGAAAGCCATAGGGATGTCCCTGTGCGTCAGAGGGGGACGGGGTCACCCAGCAACATCATCATGTGGCCCCGCCCTCAGTTATAAAGAGCTGTCACCTGAGAGGCCGGTCATTATGACGGGTCCCTCGCTTTTTTTTTTTCGGTCTGTTGGAGCGAGAGAAGAAGAAGACTTTGTGGGAGAGTTTTATTTTTTATTTTTTTAATAAAGGACTTGTCCCAAGCTGTGTCTTTTTTTACCATCTTCACACATTTTTTGTGAAATGGTAGGGGTACATTTGTACCCTGTTACCATTTCACACAGGGGGGGGCGGGATCTGGGGGTCCCCTCGTTAAAGGGGGCTTACAGATTCCGATAAGCCCCCCCACCCACAGACCCCCACAACCACCGGGCAAGGGTTGTGGGGATGAGGCCCTTCTACCCATCAACATGGGGACAAGGTGCTTTGGGGGGCAACCCCAAAGCACCTTGTCCCCATGTTGAGGGCATGTGGCCTGGTACGGTTCAGGAGGGGGGCGCTCTCTCATCCCCCCTCTTTTTCCTGTGGCCTGCCAGGTTGCGTGCTCAGATAAGGATCTGGTATGGATTTTTGGGGGGCCCCACACCATTTTTTTTCATCTTGGTGCAGGGTTCCACTTAAAATACATACCAGACCTGAAGGGACTGGTATGGATTTTGAGGGGGACCCCCACACATTTTCTTTTTACTTTTGGTTCCCCTGTGGGGGAATCCTATGCTGTTTTTATCAATGAACTTTTATGTGTATTGCCGGGACCGACAATTCATTATAGCCGTGAGTACTTTTAAATGACTTTTTTCCTTTAGAAATGTCATTTTGCTCTCGGACTGTTCTAAACATGGGAAACATGCGTCAGTTTACAGGCATACTATAGACACCCCCCAGGTACAAAATTTAAAGGAATATTTCACTTTTAATTTCAATATTTCTTTATTTCTTTTTCAACATAGTGAACAAGTTATACGTTTGTTACAATAAGTCGGATGTTCCGACTGGAGCAAGTAAAACCGAAACCAACAAAGTAGAGTTAGGTAATGTAGAAATATTCCTATAAGTTAAACTAGACAGTGGGGAATCGAGTTCAGTATTTTACCATTTTAACATAACTCAACTCCAGACGGGGATATTTCACTTTTATTGTTTCACTTTAAGCATTATTAAAATCACTGCTCCCGAAAAAAAACGTCCATTTTCAAAACTTTTTTTTTGCATTGATACATGTCCCCTGGGGCAGGACCCAGGTCCCCAAACACTTTTTATAACAATACCATGCATAAAAGCCTTTAAAATTAGCACTTGATTTCTCCCATAGACTTTTAAAGGGTGTTCCGCACCAAAAGGGGAGATTCCTGCCATCATTACAGCTGTGAATGGTGGCCTGTGCAATCAAATTCATATATTCAATAAAGTGTCTAGTGCATATCAATGAGTAAAGTGTCCCATATAGTTAAACAAGCTCAGGTGCAACAAAATCCATGTGCAAAGTTCATCCACAAAAAAGTGCTTGTGTTCCAAAATAAATTTCTCCTTCAATTTGTGTATGTACATTGCAATCTCCTCCGTCACAAACACTAGCTACTCACCAAACATTAGTTAGCAGCAAACTTTAGTTTTGTATTATGCATTACAATCTGCATAATCCAGCCAATAATGGGTTCACTAAGTTCACTCTCTCCCTCAAATTCACCTTCTTTTTCCTTGAGGCCATGCACAGAAAAGAAACAGGTGCTGCCTAGTGTAATACGTTTTTATTCATACAAAATGATTAAAAACAAAATGCACTTACATTTATATTTTAATAGGATTTTAATTGTTGTTGTTCAGTCATTTAGGCATGTCCGACTCTTCGTTACCTCATGGACCATAGCACGTCAGGCTTTTCTGTCCTCCACTGACTCCCGAAGCTTACTTATTTTCATGTTCATCGTTACGATGATTCTATCTAGACATCTTGTTTTTTGTCATCCTCTTCTCCTTTTTTCTTCCACGTTTTCCAGCATCAGGGTCTGTTCTAGTGAGTCCTTTCTTCGCATTAGGTGGCCAAAGTATTAGAGTTTCAGCTTCAGGATCTGTCCTTCCAGTGAATACTCAGGGTTGAGTTCCTTAAGGATTGACTGGCTTGATCTTCTTGCCATCCAAGGGACTTTCAAGAGTCTTCTCCAACACCATAGATCAAAAGCATCAATTCATCAGCGTTTAGCCTTCCTTATGATCCAACTTTAATAGGACTTTAATACGGCACATTAATAGGACTTATCTTTTAAGTATTTTTTTTTATTTTATTTATTTTTGTTTTCTTAATAAATTTTTATTGAACTTTTATGAATTTTACAAAAACAAAGTAAAATAACAAGGATAAATAACATGTTAAATGTATTTTAACTTGAAGAAGCCTATAGTATAAAATAGGCTTAAAACACATCTAAACCCGAAACGTAAAGTAATTCTAAACCTTTACATAGTTTATTTTTTTTAAAAAAACATGATATACTCACCTGGTCTTTACAATGGTTTTGCATAGAACAGCCCCATTCCTCCTCACCCGGTGTCCCCTACTGGTGCTCTTGGCTCTTCCTGCCTTCTGAGTACCCTTTTAACAGGCCACTCACTGGGTACTCATGTGGGCTCACTCCTGAGCCCTGCTGCCTATGTACCCTAGAAACAGACAGCAGGGCTTTGTCTCGCCTCCCGTTCCTTCATATTATGATTTGATTGACAGCAGTAGGAGCTAATGGCTATCAAAGTACCCTGTGAGGAGAGAGGGAGAGAAGAGAGTTGCTGCTTTCACACACAACGCTGGACTAAGACCTGGCTTAGATAAGTTTAAGGGGGGCTGGGGGGGGTTCTTGGACACTTAAGGTTTTTTATCTTAATGCAGAGAATGCATTAAAGTAAAAAACCTTAAGGCTTTAGAACCACTTTAAGTATATTGTACATTACCAGTCCATATATGTGGTGGCTGCATTGGTTGTTCCTTTTTAGGCTAAGAACATTTTTAGTAAGTGAAGAAAAAATCCATTGATCTTTACAGAAATGCAATTTCCTTGTCACTCCCTGTGAGCCTAAAAGAAAACACAAAGAACATTATTAGCATTAAACTGCTAGTCTCACAAATCCACCATGCATGTAATGGAGCTTAGCAAAGGCAGACATGTTTGACGTCCAGTCTGTGTATCTCCACAGATACTTTGGAGAAATTAGTTTAGACATGAAAGTACAAGAAGTATGTAATTAACATGAATTCTAATTGAAAAAAAAAGAAAACAAATGCAGCCACAACATCCAAGAACTAATACACTGCAATATATTACATTTTTGTTTTGGGTTTACACAGGGGTCAAATCCTGGGAAAAAAAGTGTGGGAACTCACCCAAGATCCCCCCCACCTCAAAAATAAAAAAGTGTTTGTGTGTATACACACACACACACATATATATTGGTTGGTCTGTGCAGAGGAGTGAGGTCGGGTGTGCTGAGTGTCCTGGCTCGAGTCCCCTCTCCTCAGGCAGCCTGTATTGATTGTAGTGGGGCCCAGGCTCCAAGCTGCTCATTCCTCAGTGCCCATCAAATGCAGTCTGATCAGTGCCCATCAATGCAGCCCTACCAGTGCCCATCAAATGCAGCCTGATCAGTGCCCATCAAATGCAGCCTTACCAGTGCCCATCAAATGCAGCATTATCAGTGTCCATCATTGCAGCCTTGCCAGTGCCCATCAAATGCAGCCTTGCCAGTGCCCATCAAATGCAGCCTTGCCAGTGCCCATCAAATGCAGTATGATCAGTGCCCATCAAATGTAGTCTGATCAGTGCCCATTAAATTCAGCCTTACCAGTGCCCAGCAATGCAGCCTGACCAGTGCCCATCAATGCAACCTTACCAGTGCCACTGCCAATCAATGCAGTCTCACCAGTACCCATCAATGCAACCTCACTAGTACCCATCAATGCAGCCTCACCAGTGCCCATCAATGCAGCCTCACCAGCGCCCATCAATGTAGCCTGACCAGTGGCCATATATGCAGCCTTGCCAGTAGTTGATGTCCCATGCTGCACACCTTGCATCCCATATGAGTGTCTACACTCTGTCTAAATTTTGGTATTTGATTAATGTATATTCTACTTGTTGCAGTTCTGTCCCAGTCAGTGTTTATGTCTTGTGTATCTTTACCTTTACTGCAGTGAGTTTTTTACTTTATTTTACTGCATTTTATTCCATTGCATACTACCATCTAATGATATAGCAGTTGTTATCAGTCCTGCCCACTTCCTGCTATTTGTCCCGCCCCGGAGTCTCATATAAACCCCTTTTCATTACTCCATTGGTTTGAAGAAGGAGCGATTGGGCATGCTCTGAAACATATACCATCCACTCTGATGTCACTTCCGGTTGCTTGGATTCCATGCTGGCCCTGACAGCACAGCCCTCCATCTTGGATCTGAGACACAGTATTTACCACCACTGGTTGGCTGGAACTTCCACCTGCAGTTGTCTTATTCCCAGGAGGCATCCTGCTGGATCCGTTATGGATTCATTGATATGCCTGTTTTTCACTTCCATCTTGTAAGTGTTTTTAGCCTTTCCTTGGCATTAAAGTGTTTTATTACTGCACTTAGAAGTGCCTTCCTCTCTGCTTTGTTTTTCCTCTAGAGTGTGCTTCTCTCTTCTGAAGTGCTGCTGTGGCACATTAATCACATCTCAAGAGCCAGTCATGTACTGTTTATTAAAGTTTCCTTGTTATCCAGAGCACCTTATTCTCCACACTCCTCAGCCTCACCAGTGCCCATCAATGCAACCTTACCAGTGCCCAGAAAATGCAGCCTCACCAGTGCCCATCAATGCCACCTTACCAGTGCCCCGCAATGCAGCCTGACCAGTGCCCAGCAATGCAGCCCCACCGGTGCCCAGCAATGCAGCCTCATCAGTGTCCAGCAATGCAGCCTCATCAGTGCTCAGCAAATGCAACCTCATCAGTGTCCAGCAATGCAGCCTTACCAGTGCCCAACAATGCAACTTTACCAGTGCCCCACAATGCAGCCTTACCAGTGCCCAGCAATGCAACCTGACCAGTGCCCAGCAATGCAGCCTCACCGGTTTCCAGCAATGCAGCCTCACCAGTGCCCAGCAATGCAGTCTGATCAGTACCCATCAATGCAGCCTCACCAGTGCCCAGCAGTGCAGCCTTATCAGTGCAATGTGGCCTTACCAGTGCCCCCAACAGAGAGCAGGTGTTGCCATCAGAATAACCCAATCACAGTGCCCTTATCAGAGAGTAGGTGTTCCCATCAGAGTGTCCCCAGAAGAGTGTCCCCATAAGAGTGTCCCCAGCAGAGTTTCCCCATCAGAGTTCCCCCATCAGAGTGTCCTCATCAGAGTGCCCCCATCAGAGTGTCCCCAGCAGAGTGTCCCCATCAGAGTGTCCCCCATCAGAGTGTACCTATCAGAGTGCCCCATCAGAGAGGAGGTGTCCCCATCAGAGTGTCCTCATCAGAGTGACCCCATTAAAGTGCCCCATCAGAGTGACTCCATCAGAGTGTCCCCATCAGAGTGCTCCTCATCAGAGTGTCCCCATCAGAGTGGTCCCATCAGAGCATCCCCATCAGAGTTCCCCCATCAGAGTTTCCCCATCAGGGAGCCCCCATCAGAGTGTCCCCATCAGAGATCCCCCATCAGAGTGTCCCCATCAGAGTGTTCCCATCAGAGTCAGAGTTCTCCCATTAGAGAGCCCCCATCAGAGTTCTTCCATCAGAGTTCTTCCATCAGAGTGTCCCCATCAGAGTGTACCCATCAGAGAGCCCCATCAGAGTTCCCCATCAGAGTTCCCCCATCAGAGTGTCCCCATCAGAGTTCCCCCATCAGAGTTCCCCCATCAGAGTTCCCCCATCAGAGTTCTCCCATCAGAGTTCCCCTATCAGTGTGTCCCCAGCAGAGTGTCCCCATCAGAGTTCCCCCATCAGATTCTCCCCATCAGAGTGTCCCCATCAGAGTTCTCCCATCAGAGTGACCCCATCAGAGTTCCCCCATCAGAGTGACCCCATCAGAGTTCCCCCATCAGAGTGACCCCATCCGAGTGTCACCATCAGAGTTCCCCATCAGAGTTCCCCCATCAGAGTGACCCCATCAGAGTGACCGCATCAGTGTCCCCATCAGAGTACCCCCATCCGCCATCAGAGTTTCCCAATCCGAGTTGTGAGCCATCACAAAGTAGAAACATATCCCTGGATAAGTCCTTGCAGGCAGGGGTCCAGGTGCGGAGCTTGATGAAGGAGGGGGCAGGAGCTGGGTGGAGGAACTTGCCAAAGAGGGCAGGGAGCACAGGTAATGTCATTGGTTGCTAGGACAATGGCGGTTCTAGTAGCCAATGACAGTATTGCAGCAGGGATCTAGCATTGCAGATTGGCGGGCGCGGTCCTGTATAGTATAGCGGCCGCTGGTGGAGGAGGAGGACCGAGGGAGGGGAGGATGGGCACGCCAGGATGACACCTCCAATGTGTGGCACACAGTGCAGACCTCCCTATTGGCACGGATGTCCTCCCCTTCCCGCACACCAACACTGCCCTTCTGCCACCGCTCGCATACTTAAGGTCACTCCTGCAGGGATTGGCTGCTAACGGTAACGTCATTCCTGTTGTATAAAAAGAACAGGAACGCTGTTCCCATGTGTTCCTGCAGGACTTGAACCTTGGGTTTACATATGTTTTAGGCAGACCACACACTGTAAAATTTTGACAGGTCCATTTACCAAATCTGCAACTGTGCTAATTATGTGACCATGATTCAATTGCTTAAGCTAAAATGATTAAAACTGCTTTTAGAAAACATTTTAAATCTGCTGGTAAAATTGAATGAGATGACCAATTAAAATCTCACTGTGCTTGGGATGCTATAGAAAATCAACTCCTCAAAACTCATATACGAGGTTCAAGTCAAACGGGGACTTTTAATTTTACAGATCTAAAAAGGCATGCTAGCAAAATGCAGTTTCCACTCCTTGAAATCTGTTCTTTTATTATATAAACTCAAATGTCCAGGTTTGACTTGATTGCCCCTTATATTATAAAAGAAAGAGATAAACAGTTAAACTGTTTTGTCCCTTGATTTTCTCTAGTGCATCCCATTTCATCCCCCTAAGAAAAATGAAAGACATAGCTAAAACAAAAAATCATGGAAGTAATGTACCTTCCCCTCTCCTTTCTCTAACCCCCCTTTTTTTTCCTTTTCTTTTTTCCTTTCTTATCCTTTTTTCTTTTTCTTTTTCTTTTTCTTTTTCTCCTCTCCTTCTTTCCAATTTCTGTGGTTCAGCTAATCATTCCAAAGAAGGCGGCCAGCTAGTCCGTCAGCTTCCTAGATCTACACACCCACCACTGATGCTATGTATGTTTGTTCTTTCTGTTTCTTTTTTGAAAGCTACAGTTACTTTAGTTTATGGGGCTTTTTCACCCCCATCTCTTTTGTACCAAGCCTGCAGATTGATACATACTTTTTCTATGGTGTAGTTTCCTTGATCAACTTTGAAATGTTGACCATAGAGACAAGATTCTCGCCCCTATTATGGTCTATGAATATCAACAGATTTTACATGCCTTTATGGTGATGAGTGTTGTTTCTACAAACGGATGTTACTGATGCTTGTATTCACTGTATCCTTGTTTTCCTTGTATTCCCAGGCCCTTTGGACCCAAGTAACTATTCCTCTTTTCTAATTGGCACTAATTACATTTATCTACTGTTTGTTGATTTATATGTGTTCCAATATGGCCAACTGTGTGTGTGTGATTCCATTAGAAAGAGACTGTCCTGTCATCTGTTAGACATGTGCAGAAGAGGTACCTCTTTCTTGTCAGCCCTCCCAGGTCTAGCTGTATCATTTAGCATTGATGTTGCATACAAAATCAGAAGATTCTCTACATAGTCCAACAAAAAAGAGTAACATCTGTAAGACTCCTCTGCATGGCAGCTGAGGTGTCCAGTAAAAAAATATCTTCCGAACCAGGGCCTATATAATTGCCTCTGCTAGCTATGTCGATTTCCTAGGTCTGCTCACCTGGCAATTACTTAGTAGCCCTACCTTTCTTAATAGAGGTTCCTTTTATGTTGTGGGGTATGCAAGATGATTAGGAATAGCCTTATTTAAAAAAAAGTGACAATGAATGGTGGCCCTGATCGAAAATGATCTATAATGCAGGAATTACAGCATAGAGAACCCTATAATTCCTCCACTTCCTCTTGAAGTCACTTTT
Organism: Aquarana catesbeiana; assembly: GCF_042186555.1. Lineage (NCBI taxonomy): Eukaryota > Metazoa > Chordata > Amphibia > Anura > Ranidae > Aquarana > Aquarana catesbeiana. Next base: position 188,457,299 of record NC_133328.1, on the reverse strand, counting down.
TTTTAAAAAGGATGTATTTTTCTTAGATTATTTAATTTCTTGACAGCTAATTCTTGTTAAGGGCTTTCGATTTTTGTTTTTTTTGTAGTGGCAATTTGTAATTTATCATCAGTGTCCTTAATGGAATGACCAAACCTAGTGACCTCTTAGTGACCTCTCACTTCATAATCAATTTAGTGGTCTTTAGGTGAAAGACTTATATACCAGTGAAAGACTGATGCGCTATAAGGATATGGAATGTAAATGGACCATTTAAATATAGCCTGCTAATGTTGTGTGCACAGTACTTTATGCGAATTAAATGTATATTATTAGATATCGTGTTTCTTTTTTTAATGAATACCTGATCCCGGTGCTGCTTGTTTGATTAACAAAGCTTTAGCAACATCAGTTGCCGGTTGTACCAAGCTTACAGTATATTACTTGGCCTTCATGTTACATGCCTTCATAATACATTACAAAAAAGTAGGTTCACTTAAAAGTGGTTCCAGCAGAAGCATACATCCCTCTGCCCTGCCAATTCAATTTAGCCACCAAGAGTGAAGAAACATTACCAGTACTTCTGGATATGGGTGCACAGATGACTCATTCCCCTTTTTTTGTGACAGAACTGGTGCTTGATGACTGGCTACTCAGGCACCCAGTGCTTTTGCATGGGCAGGAGACTCTTAGTTCTTAGGCCTGTATAAACTCCAAATTGTGGCTTACATCTTACATACATCTTCACAAGACATGGCCACAGGAATATTTCCCTTAGAAGGAACATTTGTGAATAAATCAAGTAAGGCTGATTAGTCTGTAGATTCAAACCCTCCCCATAGTTGAACTTTCACTTAAATGGAAAATAAAAAGAATATAGATATTTCTTCTGTGTGGAGCATAAACACTAGAAAAAAATAAAAATAACCATATATATATTCAGTGAATGCAAAGACCAGTATTGAACAACATAGTGCTCACAACAACCACATTTCAGCTTAAAGTCACATTAGAGAAGAATGTATCTTGGATGTTATAAGTCAGTGACATTTGAACATTGTTCTTTGTCTTATTGAATAAGCCTGGTGATATCATTCTTACAATCATTCAATCTACAGACATCCTGAAGCAGATAAACATTGCATGCCCAATTTCCACTTACTTGGAAATCTTCAGCACAGGTTTGCCAGGTTTGCACCCTTGGGGTTTAGTCAACAAATTTGGCTGGTCTGTCATTGGGTTATAAAATATTCACTATGTTTTTGCATAAATGTCTTATTTTACAAGCCAAGAAACTAGACAAGGGGAATGGCACAATGAAACTTTTGAACCTTATTAACACAGTAGAAACTTCTTAAAAAAGAAGGTAGCTTCATTCTTCACATCTATCACAGACTCAAAAATTTAGGAGTTGTACGTGATCTCGCGAGGCTTGCATAGCAGGCATGCGCCACTGCACGCGTGCCCGCCACGAGTCCCGTGAGTCTGACCGCGGGTCCTGCGTGCTCGATGTATGCGGGGATACCCGGGATCATCTCATAGAGAGGTAGAACGGGGAAATGTGAATGTAAGCAAGCATTTCCCCGTTCTGCCTAGTGACACTGCCACTGATCACTGCTCCCTGTGATAGGGAGCAATGATCAGTTTAGTAGGAAGTGGATGGAAGGCGCGTGATCAGACGCTTACATCAAGAAATGTATGGTTTATTTATGTAAAAGAATACAGACATATAGTCATATAGATATAAAATCATACAAATACTACATAATATTATAAAAAAGGAAAAACAGGTAACAAAATAAGTACTAGGAAGTTAAAATTGGGGTGTGCCCATATTGAGGCAGGTATGTAAGAAAGGCTGACGCGTTTCGAGGAAAACCTCTTCATCAGAGCCAGGAGAACTGGAGCACAGTCTGTATGGGCCGGTAGGCCGACATGTGTACATGGGGAGAGGTGGTGTGGCTAGTAGGAGGATGTGTCCTGTGATGGACAATTGATTATTCCAAGTTCCATACCAGTCCACGTCCAGGTGTTCTAGATGGGGTATAAATAAGAACAATATATACCGCACACTACAGACTGGAGACGTAAGATAAGTTTACATTGAAAAATGCATTCAGAAAGGTCAGATGTGAAAACTTAAAATGATAAAAAGTATATAATATAAATATATTAAAAATAAAATATATTAAAAATAAAAATTACCATATCAGTACAAAGAATTAATGATAGGTAGTGGGATTTTGAAGCACAGAACATGAGATTCTAGTCTAAATACATACAAATGAATACAAATGAAAAAATCTATGCATACATAAGTGTACGCACACATACTCGTGTACACATACATGCATACACATGCACACACATACACGTGCATAACACACACGCATATAGGTGCATAAAAAACATATATGCATATGAACGATGGTAAATGAAGTAAAAAATGCACTGAGACACATTGAGAGATATTGTCTCTCCGCATGGTAAAACTGGTTGTGCTTCTGTCCGAAGGACATGCGCATGTGTGTAAAGACTCTGCCAGCACGTAAAACGCTGTGCTGGAACAGATATGTGGAGGTATGCCCCTGTTCACAGAAAGCACAAATGGGGGCACAAAGATGGCCATGTGGTTTGTGCAGAAACAGAAATGTGTTAATTCAAATGGAAATCCACAAAAATATATACAAAAATGCATATATCAAATGTACATAAAAATCTAAAACGCATATGCATATATATTAATAAAGAAACAATATGCACAAAATAAATATATGTATATATTCACATAAATCTGTACACATATATATATATATATATATATATATATATATATATATATATATATATATACACATATACACACACATATGCACACATATATATACATATACACATACACACATATACATGTCCACATGCATACACACACATGTGGAGACCACCCCTACACAGCATGTATTGTGCCTATGTAGAACCAGTGTCATGGCGGTAGGGTGGGAATGTGTAGTTTGTGCAACGCAATAGCGGAGAGTGGTGGGAGTGTATACGTTGGGGGGATAGTCTGGTGTTGGTGACCAAAAATTGGAGGTGGCAGACAGGTGGGCTGATGACAGAACGCACCTACCTATGAATGAAATTAGAATGTAAATAGATTGTATTTTCTTTTTGCAGAGCTGTTAGGCTGTCAGATGTGCCTGTAGTGAAACATAAGTTGAGCAGGGAAAGTAAGCAAACTCTTATGGACACTGCTGGGTTTAACAGGATAAGGAAGGTACAAGGACCATTGTGGCTAACCTGTCTTCAGGAGAAGTGTGTAAACACAGCTGCAAACTGTAGAGATCCTTTGGAGTGGAGAGCCCTGTGATCCTGGCAGCAGAAGGGGGGGAGGAGGAGGGAGGAGGTGTCCTTGAGGCAGCTGATGCCTGGATGGAAAGCGTCTTGCTGCCTAGTGATAGGAAAGGTTTTGTGATGCGGTTGTGCTGGGGGTTTAAAAGACTCTGGGGGGCGGGTCCGAGGGCGGGCTAGAAGATGGTGGTGCCAGTGAGAAGGGGTGGGTGTGGCCTGCTTATGGAACGCACGCCAGTGTGTGAGTGGGCGTGGTCGTGCGTTCCAGAAGACACTGGCGTGACTCCTGTCAGCTCGCAGAGGAGGGCAGGCCGGCAGGGGATCTTCCGTGCATGAGCCGAGCCATCATAGTAGACGGCAGGCTCATGTAGCATTCGTCAGCAAGCCCCTATAAGGGTATCAAGAGGAGGACGGCTCAGAGGAGGGTGGGGGAGTGGTGTCAGGCTCAAAAAGAAAAAGAAAGAAGAAATCTGTGCTTAATGTACTGGAATACATGTCATGCAGAACATCAGATGCACAGAGCCACCCACACACCCACAAATGCACCGGCGACACAGCCATATAATGGAATGAAAAGGCTATTGTTGAAACCAATTCAGCCATATAAAGTAAAGTGATATGAAAAGTGTGACTATGATTTGAATAGTGAACCGGAGGTATTTAGTGTAGAGCATATATATATATATATATATATATATATATATATATATATATATATATATATATATATATGTTTATATGGGCTGTATAACAGCAGAAGTGGATAATATGAGGAGAAATGGTGTACATGAAACTGCGGGGACAGGAGAGGACAGGGTATACAGAGTTTATCATATGGTGGAATTATGGTGATGATATGAAGGGGAAGACAGGTAATAAGGGGGGGGGGCTGGGAATGGCTAGGATAGAGGGGGGGGCAAAGCATGATGGTGATTTTCTGTATCTAAATGGCCCCGTGGATATCTAGATCTTCATTCATTCCATCGGGAACCAATGACCCAAGAGTGAAAATCCAGAATGATTTTTAAATCTCCTCCCATTATCAGCGGCTTTTTTTAAAACTTCAGTGCCAAACACTTTGATGCCTGTTGGATTGCTGTTATGACATTCTCTGAAATGCCTAGGTACTGAATAGCTGTGGCATTTTTTATTTTTACTCTGATGGTACATGTTACTATTGATTATGCTGCATTTGTGTTCGCTAAATCTTGTCCTGAGTGGATGTATTGTATGCCCAACATACAGAAGACCGCATGGACAGATAAGACCATAGATTACATAGGAGGTACCGCAATTGATGAACTGTTTGATTTTGTGGTAATGGTCTTCGGACCCCATGATTTCTTTTTTGCGGTGTGCCATGAAGGCACAGGCTCCACAGTTTTTGGTTTCACACTTGTAGTTGCCTTTCTGGTCGAAGATGGATGCCCAATTGCCAGTGGGAGTCTTGGTTTGGTTCTGAGGGTTTCGTACTCTACACGGAGCTATTAGGCTTCTAAGATCTTTGGATTTTCGAAACACAACTACTGGTTTGGGTGGTAGAACTGGATTGAGGATGAGATCCTGCTTGAGAATGTTCCAATTTTTCTCGATGGCTCTCTGTATGTCAAATGCTTTGGTGTTATATTGTGTACTGAATCTGATAGGGTTGGAGATGTTCCTGTCGGTGGTCCTTTTATTGTCGCTCGTTTTGTTAGCCTCCATTGCCATAGTGACAGAGGGATGTTCGTCGTACTGGGTCCAATATTTGTAAAAGGCCTGTTTGATGAGTGATTCTTTATAACCCTTCTCAAGAAATTTCTTTGTTAAGATGGATCCCTGTTTTTCATAGTCACTTTTCTTAGTGCAGGTTTTCTTCAGCCTGCAGAATTGCCCGTGGGGTATGTTACGGATCCATTTGGGATGGTGGTGACTTTTGGCGTGGAGGTAGGAATTTCCAGCACTAGGTTTGAAATGGGTTTTGGATATGATGCTACCTTCCTCGATTTGCAGATCTAAGTCCAGAAAGACGAGTGATGTGTTGTCGACCACATGGGTAAAAGAGATACCATAAGGATTGGAGTTGCAGTATTCCAGAAATTTGTTTAGATCCATATGTGATCCGTTCCAAATGATCAGGATGTCATCAATGTATTGGGTGTAGAGGGCGAGCTGATCTTTAAAAGGATTGTTGACCCAGATGAACAGATCTTCCCACATGCCCATGAAGAGGTTTGTGTAGCTAGGGGCAAATTTTGCTCCCATGGCAGTTCCCTTGGTTTGGCGAAAATACTCGCCCACGAAGGAGAAGTAGTTGTGAGTGAGGCAGAATTCGATGGAGTCGAGGAGGAATTTGGTCTGTAGAGGGTGTATGTTACTCTTGGAGAGAAAGTGTTTGGCTGCTTCTAAGCCATATTTGTGTTCGATGGAGGTATAGAGAGAAGAGACATCCAATGAGAGCCATTTGAAATGCGGTTGCCAAGAAAACGATGAAAGGATGTCGAGCATGTGTCCGGAATCTTTTACGTATGATGGTAGTTGTATTACTAAGTCTTGTAGGAAGTGGTTGATATAACAACCTAGATTGCTGGTTAAGCTGTCGATCCCAGCAATATAAGGTCTGCCCGGTGGATTTGTCTGATTCTTGTGAATTTTGGGGATATGGTAGAAATGGGGAGTCAGTGGATGCTGTTTGTTTAGGAAAAAGAGTTTGCTTTTGTAGTGTATCAGTGTAGTGTCACACACAGCTCCTACCCCCACAGTTAGAATCACTCCCTAGGACACACTTAACCCCTGCAGCACCCCCTCCTGGTTAACCCCTTCACTGCCAGCCACATTTACACAGTAATCAGTGCATGTTTAATCACACCGATTGCTGAATAAATGTGAATGGTCCCAAAATAGGCCAAAAGTGTCCGATGTGTCCGCCATAATGTCGCAGTCAGGATAAAAATCGCTGATCACCACCATTTCTAGTAAAAAAAAAATATTAAAAATGCCATAAACTATCCCCTATTTTGTAGACTCTATAACTTTTGCACAAACCAATTAATAAACGCTTATTGCAATTTTTTTTACCAGAAATATGTAGAAGAATATGTATTGGCCTAAACTGAGGAAAAAAATGTTTTTTTATCTAGTTTTTGGGATATTTATTATAGCAAAAAGTAAAAAATAATACGTTTTTTTCAAAATTGTCGGTCTTTTTTGTTTATAGCACAAAAAACAAAAACCGCAGGGGTGTTCAAATACCCCAAATGAAAGCTCTACTTATGGGGAAAAAAGGACTTCAATTTTGTTTGGGAGCCGTGTCGCACAACCGTGCAATTGTCAGTTAAAGCGACGCAGTGCCGAATCGCAAAAAGTGCTCTGGTCTTTAGCCAGTCAAATACTCTGGGGCTGAATTGGTTAATGCAAGCCATCTAGAACCACTGGTTCGCAGATACAGCCTAATATATAGAGCCAGGGATTACAAACTCCATACAACTGTTTTGGGTCAGTGATTGTTGTTAAACTTTGCTTAAACAAAAGTGAAAATCTATGATCAAGGCTAAACATCTGTAGGAGAACTCCTGCCTGGATAGAGCTTAATTTAAAATATTCTTTATGTCAGATTAAGTGCACATGCAGTTTCTTTTTAACTGTAAAATGCAGAAAGACCTGCAATCACTTTAGAACAGCTGAGAGCAACATCTGCCATTTAGGCAAGGTTTGAGGTTAATGATGACTAGTTAACAAAATCCAAAGAAACAGAATATTGATATGGGATTCATTTTCTGCAGTAGGTCCAAAACATTGGGACGATTCTTTTTTAAATTTAGACAAAGAACTTGTAGTTCTTTATTTAAGGATAAGCACAATTTTACTAAAATCTCACAAGTCCCTCCACCCCAGGCATTTGTGATTATCAACATAACAGTACTCCATATCTAGAGCCCATTCAGACCTTAGAATCCTGGTGTGTTGTTTTCACTAGGGAAGAAAAAATTGGCCGGAGTTTGATTTGTGGGTCATTTGTTGAATTCATTACAGATCCAGAAAAAAACTTTAAACCTAAATCAATTGAAGTCAGTTGAAGGGTGGGCCAATCAATATAATCACTTCTGGACATTTTCAGGACCAATAAGCAAGGGACTCTCAAACAAAGGGCATGGGAAGCTGAACACTGCCAAAGGGGACATGAACCATTGGATGAATACCATTTAGCAGAAGGAGTATCCTCCATTGTATGAGACTTTGATGGCAACATGAGAAAAATACCATTCCTTTCTGGTGTTATGGAACTGTATGATTCTCACGGACAGCACCAGAAACACTGTATTCTGTCATCACATATTTTTAAAACTTTACATTTATCTTGACTTAAAACAGAGCTTAATTGTATCTGAGCAAGATAAATCACTTAACTTCATAGCGTTTGGCCACTGGCAAACAGTTTCATAGTATAGTCTACAAAAACTGTTTCATAGTAAAGTCTGCAAAAACACTTTAAAATCACAACAACATGTTCCAGAAATGAAAAAAAAATAGCTAAACGAGGAAGCAGCGGGTGGTAGTGTGGACACTCGTTAACCTCAATAATGCAACTGTACCATGTCCCAAACAATTCTATACAAAGGGCCAAAAGGGATGACTGAACTGCAGATCATGGACTTTATAGGCACACCCAAACAAGGTACAGTTAAAATGAACACTTTATTGATGCACAAAAGAGGCTTCGAAACATTTGAAAACGCAGTAACATTCCACACCCTAAAATGTTAAGGGTGGTGGTCCAATTCTAGTAATCCAACATATAATTTCTATTGGCTAGAAACAGTGTCCCAGGTAAGATACACCACAAAGGGAACCGCAGAGATAGAGAAAAAATCCATGAGATAAACATCAGCTAGGTATGTACTTAAATCTATATGTCAGTATAGGTGGCAGCCCTTAAATCGGATTTGCTTATTTTTGAGTAATATAAATCACAGGCTACCCTCCAATGGTCAAAGGTGAATATCGAACCAGAAAAGAGAAAATAGGACTACACCATACTCATAGAATTTAAAAAGACACTGTTAGCAATGTAAGGGACCACCAGGGCAGTAATAGCAAGTAAACTGCTCATCAAACCTCCTTGTGGAGAAGGACTCATGGGGAAACCTCATGCTGGGAGAAGAAAGTGTGAAGATTTATACATATAAGCCTTACCTGTGGCTTGATGAGAGGTTTACTTGCTCTTACTGCCCTGGTGGTCCCCTACATTGGTAACAGTGTTTTTTAGATTCTTTCAGGAGTCCTATTTTCTCTTTTCTGGTTCAATTTTCAACTGTGACCCTTGGAGGGCAGACTGTGATGTATATTACTCAAAAATAAATGGATTTGATTTAAGGGCTGCCTTCTATAGTTACATAGATAATTTACATACATACCTAGCTGATGTTTATTTCATGGATTATGGTGCTATGTCTGCGGTTCCCTGTGTGGTGTAGCTTAACTGGGACATTGTTTCTGGCTGACACTATTTGTAGCATTTTGTAGAATTTACACACCAACACCTTCTGCTCCCTAGAAAGCATAATACGCAAAACACGTTGAGCCTCTTTATACCATTTGGATTTTTAATTTATCATTTCATATGTTGGATGACTAGAATTGGGTCACTACCCTTAAAGGGTAACTCCACTTTCATGGAGAAAAGAAAAAATAGCAAATAAAGAAAAAATAATATAGCACATATAATTGAGACACTAATCATATTGTATATGAATGTTATTAAAAATGACCTTTCCTTTTCAATCTGCAGCACTGTAATTTTCTGAGAATGCATTGCAATATTGCTACCTGGAGTTGTTCTGTACACAGAGTGTGTACTGACTACTCCCCAGAAACATCCTGCTTGTGTAATTGGCTCACCAATTTTCTTAGAAGTCTGCCTAAGATACAAGTCAGATTTCTGGCAATCCCTGCAGCAAAATGTCATTTTTGGAAAAATACTTTTAATAGGAGCACATCTAAAGGCATGCAGCCCAGCAGATTTCCTCATTAGTGCCCAGCAGGTGCACACACCTGATGGTTAATTATGAAACCACTCCCATTAGACCCAAAGGCACAGACAAACACACATGGATTTCTTCAGAAAAACAAAAGGTAGGAATCTGCAACAAAGGTTGTTATAATCCTTGCAATGTACATAGATCACCCAGGGGAAATGTTTTTTTCTCAACCAAAGTGGAGTTACACTTTAACATTTTAGGGTGCAGAATGCTACTGTGTTTTTAAATGGGGGCATCAGTCAGGTTTTAAACCAAAAAACAACATCAAGGTGTTCTGTTTTCACATAGAAAAGCCAACAAAAATGCACTAACTCCATGTATAATATGTAAGCAGTTTTACTAGACCTAAATTAGGATTGGCCTGTTAGGAAATGACAAATTTTGCAGCTGAAGCCCAGCTGCAGCAAAATGATGCGTGGCAGCAGTGGCAGAACAAGATAGTAATGGTACCTGGCAAGCAGTGGTGGCAGTAGAAGATAATAGTGACATACCAGTCATATTGTAGCAAGCCAGCAAAGGCAGTGTGAATTGGTAATGGTGGTAGGTCAGCAGTGATGCCAGTGCTGATAATGGTGTCAGGCGACTATTTGTAAAAGGAGCTTGTAATGGTTGAAAGAGATAGTAATGGCATCAAGCCAGCAGTGGTAGAAGGTGCTGCTAATGGTAACAGAAGCTGGTAATGGCAGACAAGCAGCAGTGCCAAAAGCTGTTAATAGTGTCAACCCAGTAGTGGTGGAAGGAGCTGGTAAAGGTGGTAAGAGCTGGTAGTGGTGCCAGGTCAGCAGTGGTAGAAGTGGCTGGTAATGGTGGCAGGCCAGCAGTGGTGGCAGGAGATATTGCAAAGTATAAACATTTTTGGGGTTCAAATTTTAAACAAAAATTTAGCGTAAGATGCAAGGGTTTTGTACTCATTGCTGGTCTAGGACTGGTTAATTTTACAAGTTATTCTGTAAATTGCTCTGCCAGTGGACAGGCAATTTTTGTCTTTCTGTTATGGAACTGTACACTGGATTGAATGCCCTCTCTGACAATACACTGGCAACAGGGCAAAACAACACCTCCAGTGTGTACTGAGAAAGCCCTGGCTAGTGATCTTGTCTAGACACCCAAAAAAATCCTTGGGGTTCTGGGTTTTAAGAGGTCCATATCCACTACAGACCTTAGATAATCCAAGATGATATGGTTTAGGCACCACCTGTGACTGCTGCCAGCATCCAGACCTGTATGCTGCAAATCTGACTTAAAAGCATTATTGAGGCATGTCAGTGTCATAGAGGACAACGGTGTCCTTAAGGATCCCCCCCCCCCCCCCCCCGGGCTTTACAAAACAGGAATGAAACATATATAGTACCTCTCCTCTGCCTGCAGCTTTCTCTGCCTCATGGCTAGGTTAAATACTATGCTTGGCCTTATTCAACAAGACCCCATGCTGACTCTCTTCTCCATATGATGCACCATAAGGTAAGCCTCCCAAACTCCTTGTCAGATTTCCATCCCTATCACTTAAAGTGGAAGTAAACTTCCAACATAAAATTTAGGTAATGTAAGGTAGTGTAAATATCTCCTATATTACATGCACATGTAGTACATGCAGCCAGTGACATCACTGGCGCACATGCTCTAAAGGAATGGCTGCCTCTGCCATTCCTTCAGAGCCCTTTGCAGTTAACAGTGGCTCCGTCCAGTCACAGACCCAGAGTCTGCAAACCCAGTAGCAAGACAAGTGAAGATGAAAGTGGTTTACAACCACTTTAAGACTACAGATGTTGCAGAGGATGCAGATGGTTATTCTTGTTGAGTAGGAAGAATTGTGAAAAGGCAGGAGTGATGGCCTTTTGCTGCCAACTATTATCATTTATGTGTTGCTCCCACTGAGCTTTGTGGGCAAGAATCATGTATCTCCTTATGCATGATTGTTGAGCTACTCATTGAAGACCTGGGGAAAGCAATGGGGCAGCTGTGGGTTAGTGACATTTGGTGAAATAGGATAGCTGCTCCCTCCACTCCTCTGCGAGCTGCCCCTGCCACTGGAGGAAGTCCTGCTTCACTGATGTCGAGCCTCTCTCTCTCTCACTGTGCCTCCTCATTGCATGAGCCCAACTAGCAGTAAGCTGCAGATGCAGGACATGAATGCCAATTGCTTCTTCCTGCTTGTTACCCCCTCCATCTATGCTCCTGATGATCTCTTCCTTTATCTCTGATGACAAGAATTCATAAGCATCCTCCTGCATTAATGTACCCATGCTATGCTGAATTAATTCAGCCAAATTCACAATGCCATTTTGCAGGGCAATGGTGAGATTAACTTTGGAGTGGGAGGAAGAGAAGGATTAATTTGCAGCGGTTGATAAAAATGTGCTGCTCTGTGCCTGGGAGAAAGAGGATGAGGAAAGTATGGTTACCTAATCCATGACTGTGTGCTCTGGCTGTATAGCACACCCATTTCAAGAAAGAAAAGGCAGACGTGTTCTACATCCCAAAGGTGCCGCTCAGCTTCATCTTTGTCTTGCTGACGCAGAACTTGTTTACCAATTTCTAGGTGTGCATGAAGAACCTCTCCCTTTAGCCCTTGTAGACATAATGAACAGAGGTGATGGCTTAATTTTTTTAGAAGCTATTGCAATATAAGTATTGCAGATGTGGAGCTTTTGTGCACCTAACAATTTTACATTGCTGCCCTGCCAAAATAAAATAATAAAAAACTTGAGCAAAACTTGAGTAAAACATATCTTTTTCATAAGAAAAAGAAACCTAAAACACCAAGCCGCAAACCGAAACCCAGAGACATTAAATGAAAGTAAAATAGAAATAAAAAATTTGAAATAAAAGCCAGATGCTAAACAGCAACTGAATTTTTTGCTGACACACACACAAAAAGGTCGTCCTAAAAAAGGACTCTTGGGTCTATAAATTGTAAACACAGTGGTGGCGGGTACACAATAAAATTAAACCCTAGCACACTGCAATTCAAAACTATTTATTACAATACAGCAGAGAGAGTGAGATACTAGACTATGCAGCTCACCACACTTCAATTCACTGTTATAATGTAGCAGAATACAGCACTTTATACTACCATATTGTATATAGCATAGCTTAGCAGTATAGTATAACTGCAACTATCTTTCCCTGTAAACACCAATATGTTATCTGTCCCTTCCTATCTAGTCCCTGCACAAAAACAAAAAGCTGATGGGAACCCTTAATAGGGATGGGGAGGCAAATAAGAAAAAAGCAATAATTATTGATCCTTCCAAGCCACCTGGCCAAGAAGTGCGTGACTGGTAATTGGTTACCATAGCAGTGAATTTGTTTATTATTTTTGCAAACTCTGAATGACTTTAGTTTGGCTCAAACTCAGTGTTGATTTAAACTTGAAGCTACCTCTTAGTTTTAATGTACATGTGTTAATATACATTAATGTGCATTGCCTTAAGACAGCCTATGAAAATGAATGCATCTAATCATCCAAAAAAAAAGACATGCACCACCTTTGACAATAAAGCTCACCACAATGTACAATAGTGTATTACTGTGTGGTATGCCACAGCCCATGTCTGATGGGGCTGCGTTGCCATAGTGCTTTGGGGAACCATTCCAAAGTTAAAGTAACTTATGCAATACTGTGACACACCATACTGGAAAGGTTTAAATGAGCACTATTATCTAAACACTGCTTTATTCTGCATTAATTAGTCAGGTTCAGAACAGCTTCAACTCCATCCCTGCTACGCTGTGAGCTTACAACCCCCAATATGCATTATGTTGAGGATGGAGAACTGTCATAAAAAAGAATGAAAGTTACAGTTTTCATCTTTACCCAAAACTGCGTAGTCAAAAACTGCAAGCTCCAGAATTAAGCCATTGGATCCTGTATTTTTTTTTTTTTTTTTTTTTGATGCAGAGGCTATGAAAGAAGTGTTAAACCCCCTACACATGATCGGATTTTCCGACAGGAAATGTTGGATGTGAGCTTGTTGGCGGAAAGTCTGTGTGTATGCTCCATCGGTCAATTGTTGTCAGACTTTCCGCCAACAAATGTTGGCTAGCATGTTCTCAAATTTTCCGCCAACAAATGTGTGTTGTCAGATTTTCCAATTGTGTGTATACAAGTCTGTCGGACAAAAGTACAAAGTACAAACACGCATACTCGGAAGCAGAAGGGGTCGGTCTTGTAAAGTAGCGTTTGTAATGGAGAATTAACATTTGTGACGTGGAAAATTATGAAATCTCCAAATGCAGTGCACAATTCTCTTCTTCTTTAATGGAATAATAATGTAGCTGCTTTGCTGGTGATACTGATGGAGTTATTGCAAACAAATTTTCAAAGGCTTTTTTTTCTAGTGATATCAAGAATAATATTATTATGTTTTTTTATTTTATTTGGGCAAGTTACCATAACACCATTATCCTGTAGCTTTTAAGATTAAAGATACAACTATGTTGGTGTCCCTTGTCAATTTTACATTGTATTTTTTTAAATGTAACTGCCTACTCCCAAACTGTCATTTGAAGTAAAACACATAGCCAAGTATTATTCTACACAATTTTTTTTATTGGGCATTAAAAAAAAGAAAACAAATCAAATTAGACATGCTATCTGCCAATAAAACGTAATCAAAAATTGCATTCTATGCATCCAAAAATATAGAAAATATACCAAATCAAGTAATTATTCAACCAAAAAAATAATGTCAAAGCAATAACTCCAAAGCCAATAATAAATAACACGTTATCTCCTCCGATTCCGCAACATGGCTGGTTGATGAACAGCCGTTCAGAAATGAACTGAAAAGCGCTAAATGAAAAACGCGAAAAGAAAAGCATGAATCGACACTCACCAAACTTCTACTAACACGAAATTAGCAGAAAGAGCCCAAAGGGTGGTGCTAAAGAGCTTAAAAACCACATAGTACGTCTAGTATGTCACTATGTTCGTAATTGTTGGTCGACATTTGTGTGACTGTGTGTATGCAAGTCAATTCCACGGTTTTGTTGTCAGAAAGTCCGATCCTATGTACGGGCCTTTAGTGTGTTTTTAGTAAAAGTGCCTTTATTGTTTAACCACTTGACCACTGGGCACTTAAACCCCCTTCCTAACCAGACCAATTTTCAGCTTACGGTGCTTTTACAATTTGAATGACAATTACTCAGTCATGCAACACTGTACCCATATGAAATGTTTGTCCTTTTTTTCACACAAATCCAGCTAGCTGACCACACACAGGCAGATACAAATCTTACATACAATCTGGTGCACTCTAAGGGTTGGGGAGCAGTCTAGCAATTACTATACACTTCTAGCTATCCTGCAAGCTTGAACCCCGGTGTTAATCACTCTTCCCACTGTCCCCACACCCACACACCAGACACACAATAAATGATAGCCTGCCACCACCCAACAGTTTGTCCGCAGACTGGTCTGCTGAGCCACCACACACACAGATCTCTGTCTGGCAGATCTTTTAGCTTACAATCCGCATGCAATCTGCCAACACACAGTGCAATTGCATACCGATTGGCACGTAACTTAGACCGAGTACTTAGGCACTAAAATACAACAACCTCTCCAGAGATATGAGTCCTAGCTTAGTACACAGAAGTCTCTTATTAATTTTATCATTTAATATCCCGAAAGTAGGCAGTGCATATAAGATATACAAAGAAAAAGGATTTACCAAAAAAGATACAAAAAATGCAGAGAGACACACAAATTGGCAATTTGCTATGAAAATAAAAAAGGATAAAAACAGAAATAAACTTTACCAAAGTCTATCCATTAGTAGAACTAATGTCACTGTCTTCCTCCCTAGACAAGCTTGCCCCCCTCACTACACGCAGAATTAGGCCCCGACTGCTACAACCCTGGCAAACAGATGACACCAGAAGTCTCAGAAAACGTAGCCGCGCTCTTGAGCGCCTGTGGCATAAGACTAAGACCCAGGAAGACTTCACACAATATAAATCTGCCCTCCTAAAATACTATTCCTGCCTTCACACTGCCAAACAGACCTACTTTATCACACTCATTAACACCTTCTCATCCAGTCCACGTCAACTCTTCTCTACCTTCAACACTCTACTCTGTCCTCCACTGCCTCCACCCACCAACTCACTCACTGCCCAGGAGATTGCCAATCACTTCAAAACTAAGATTGATACAATTCATGAGGAGATCACCAATGCGCAAAAACCTCCCCCATGCAACACCCCTTGTCCACAGATACAATCATTACTTCCCTCATTCAACCCTGCTACTATTACTGAGGTTGCTAAACTTTTATCTAACACTCATCTAACCACCTGCCCCCTGGATCCTGTTCCCTCGCAAATGCTACGCTCACCCTCTGACTCGATTCTACACTCTCTAACTCACATTTTCAACCTCTCCCTCTCTTGTGGCATCTTCCCAAACTCTCTAAAACATGCGCTAGTCACCCCCATACTTAAAAAGCCCTCACTGGACCCCACCAATCTCAACAACTTGCGTCCTATCTCCTTACTCTCCTTCTCCTCCAAACTTCTTGAAAGACTGGTCTACAACCGACTAAGCGACCATCTGACCATGAATAAACTTCTTGATCCCCTTCGGTCCGGTTTTCGCCCTCAACACTCCACGGAAAACTGCTCTCCTTGAACTCTCAAATGACTTACTAATGGCTAAAACCAGTGGACACTATTCTATACTACTTCTCCTGGATCTCTCTGCTGCCTTTGACACAGTGGACCACCCCCTCCTCCTCAAAAAACTCCACTCCTTTGGTCTCCGTGACTGTACTCTTCGCAGGTTCTCATCCTACCTATCCCACCGCTCCTTCAGTGTCACTTACAACTCTACTTCCTCCTCTCCTCTTCCTTTCTGCGTTGGGGTCCCCCAAGGTTCTGTTCTTGGACCTCTACTTTTCTCAATCTACACCACCTCCTTGGGTCAGTTGATTGCCTCCCACGGCTTTAAATATCATCTCTATGCTGATGACACCCAAATCTATCTCTCCACCCCCCAGCTCTCTCCATCTGTCTCCTCACGCATTACCAACTTACTAGCAGACATATCAGCCTGGATGTCACATAACTTCCTCAAACTCAACCTATCCAAAACCGAGCTCATGATATTTCCTCCGTCAGGTGCCACTTCTCCTGATTTCTCTGTCAATATCAACGCCTCAACTATCAACCCATCTCCCCACGCCAAGGTCCTAGGTGTAATCCTGGACTCTGAACTAACCTTTCGACCCCACATTCTATCACTATCCAAAACTTGCCGCCTCACTCTCCGCAACATCTCCAAGATACGCCCCTTCCTAACCAATGTCACCACAAAGCTTCTAATCCACTCCCTGGTCATCTCCCGCCTCGACTACTGCAACTCCCTCCTCATTGGTTTACCTCTAAATAGGCTATTCCCACTTCAGTCCATCATGAACGCTGCTGCCAGGCTCATCCACTTCAAAAACCGCTCAGCGTCTGCTACACCCCTCTGCCAATCCCTCCATTGGCTGCCACTCAGTCACCAAAGTCAATTCAAGATACTAACTATAACTTACAAAGCCATCCAGAACCTGGCCCCCAGCTACATCTCTAACCTAGTCACAAAATACCAACCTAATCGTTCTCTTCGCTCCTCCCAAGACCTCCTGCTCTCAAACTCCCTTGTCACCTCATCCCATGCTCGCCTTCAGTACTTCTCCAGAGCCTCCCCCATCCTCTGGAATGCTCTACCCCAATCCGTCTGATTTTCTCCTACTTTATCCACTTTCAGACGATCCCTGAAAACTCATCTCTTCAGAGAAGCCTATCTGGCCCCCACCTAATAACTGTACATTTATCTTCTCAATCAGCACATCACCCACAGTTATTACCTCTTGTATCTCTTGACCTTCCCTCTTAGATTGTAAGCTCTAAGGAGCAGGGCCCTCTGATTCCTACTGTATTAAAGTGTATTGTATTTGTACTGTCTACCCTCAAGTTGTAAAGCGCTACGTAAACTGTTGGCACTATATAAATCCTGTATAATAATATTATGTATCAGCTTTTATTGGGATCCAAGTTGTTTGACTCAAGCAACCACTTTTTGTGTGTCCTTGTAATGGTTTAGCAACTGCCATTTTGATTAAACTGTGTGCTCTACTGTGCAAATACAAACTTCACCTTCAAACTCAAGTACGTTGGTTGACTCCTGCCATGTTCCTCAACTTTCTATTGGCCAGGGTGTTGGACAACCAGCAGAGAGAATGCCTTGATTTTCTTATATGTTAGTATTTTGCATGATAAAGTCTGCATGTAATCTAAATAATTTGAGGAACAATATACAGCCTTTTGAACAGTTTTCTCCCTGTCTCGAACTAATCCTTTGTACTATTTGTTTCTAACTATTAAATACTGATCTATATACAGATTCCACAGGAGACAAATGTGATCTGGTAATCCTTTGCTGGTCCATTTTTGTAGCTGTTGTCAATTGAATTTATGGTTCCTCCTGAAAGCTGCCTGAATATGCAAACAAATTCTGGAACAAATACTGTATTTTTAGAGTCTACCTTTTAGAAACTTGTGCACTCTTTTAGTATCATATAAGGTGAATGCAATCACTTGTGAAAAGAAGCCTTTTTGATATTTGTTTATAAAAATACCTTTTATGACTCCATGACCACTGTTTTATATGCTGCATATTGTGAGCAATATCGTGGCAGCACCATATTGCATGCTTTCAAACAACTTAATTGGATTCTATTACATGATTAAGCAGGAGTAAAATGGCACATATCTAATCAACAAGATTCATTTCAGACTAGGTTTTTTTTCTAATGAATACCATTGCATTTTCTTGAATTCACATATCATGTCATTCTAGAATTCTTTCTTTCTGAAAAAAAAAGAACAACCATTTTATTAGTCTCAGTCTTGATCACACTGTGGCCTACACTGTGGCCCAACTGGCCATGGTTGTACCTTTCTTACATAAAAAAAGAGAAAAATCATGGATCTGAATACCACACGGGGCAACTTAAGCCATGCTGTTTCAAAATATGAAAATGTAATAAATACAAAATTTCATCCATATACAGATGTTAATGTGTCATATAAATGCATATATATGCTGTCAAGGTAGTCAGATTCCTTTTTTTGCAGGTAGACCAGCCAGGCAGGTAGTCTAATTTGTGAAAAGTTAGGGGTGCATGTGTGTATTTGGGGGGGGGGAGATAATGTTGTTGCATTTTTAGTGGGGTGGGGGGCATATGTGCTTAACCTGGGCTAAGTTGCTCTGTGTGTTATCCGGATCCATGATATTGTATACAATAATAATAATCTCCAATGAGAATATCGGTCCAGACATATTTTTAATATGTATGGGCATCCCACTCTTTTGAACCAGGGGTCCCATGTATTTGCATTTTCATTTTTATATATGAATTTGGTTATACCTTTGTCTTGACTCTATATGATCTCATTGTTCTCTCTATCTTTACTTGAATCTAATTTTCCTGTCCTTGATCCCAGGCATGTGCCAAATCTGACTCCACCTGTTAATATAGACTAAATAAATAAAGTCCTTAATTCCAAAGATATTTCTGTAAAGCAGAAATTATAATCTATGGATCAGCTCCAGACAGACTCAGCTGAAGAATACAAAACATAAACACCATTTGGCACTCAGAATGATTCCACTAATGAAAAGTCAATAAAGTAAAATGTATTTGATAGTTTAGTAATTGCCTGTGCCCCAACATTGAAATGGTAAGTAAAAGTCTGGTTGACAAAAAAATGTGTATTTTGCTTAAAATCCTTTTTCGAAGCTGTTAAATTTCTTGAACAAAATCAAATAACATAACATATCGATAGCTAAAGATCCTTAGCTTCAGGAACAAGTATGAAGAAACTAAAAGTAAAAACACATGCTCATCCACAGAAAAAATAATGCATTCATATCCAACTACCCACCGGAAGCAAAAGAAATACTCAGTAATGTATTTCATAGTATGAGTAACATATGACTCTCTCCCTTCCTTCCTTGAATTGGCAGGGTTTGCCTAAATGCCCAGTTGCCCAGCTGATACTTATGTTTTATTTGGCTCTGGCTCGCAAACAGGGTTCTGGGAAAGTATCTGTAGTAAGGGGTAGGCTAATATTGTAAACATTTCAGTAATTTATAAGTCTCTATAAACACAGTACATTTGTGACACGTTGCAATATACAGCAACAGTATGATTTTTTAAAAACTTCAGACTCTAAAAGTTCACCCACTTTTCAGTTATGTAAAATGTTTTTAATGCTGTTTTTTAATATATGAAATTATACATATTTCAAAAATTCAACCTGCCATGTAATAAAGGAAGTCTTCTGTGATTTATGTGGGGTTACTCATAAATACAAAATTTAGCTGAACAGACCTGAATATGAACTGCCAGGTGCTCATGTCGTGCAAAAAAAAAAAAAGAGGGCTGCTACGGAGCCGGATGGAAGCCTGATACAGGAGCTCAGGTAAAAACAGGGATATAGTGGCACAAAACCACCCGCCGGGACACAATTTTACCCGCATCTTCAGGCGATCTGGCCCTTGTACACCCTGGGATCATACCCAGAAAGAGAAAAGAGGATAGGAAGCTGCAACATCTAATGGACTTCTTCATCCCCAGACAGAATGGAGGTAGGCAAAATGGCGCTGGAACGGCATCTACCCCTGTACCTAAAACACAGCCCAAACCACACGAATCGGGCGGGATGGCTCTTAATAACAATTCCCCTGGTCCTATCCTCCATCCCCAACCTTTAGCAGCCCAGCCAAATTCAGGATGGATGGAGAGGGATACAATCCAGAGGCAAGCCCTGTTACTGAATCAGGGGATGACACCAGGGAGCTGCCTGATTCTATAGAATCATTTCCTACCTCACACCAACCTGTAATGGACACTGTCCTTAAAGACATGCTTTTGTCTCGCAGAAGCTTGCTGCAGGCTGATATGATCAAATGCATGCATAGATTCAACAGTGACATACAAGCAGTGGAATCCAGAGTGGACCACATTGAACACAAAATGGAGGAATATGCTACCATTATAATTGAATTAGTGGACTATAATGAAGAAAGAGAGGGGGATGCTGAATGGATTAAAGCTAAGTTAGCAGAGGATAGGTCCAGGAGGAACAATATGAAAATAAGGGGGTCCCTGAATCTTTCTTAACAACCTGACCTGTACACCTATGCATCTTCCCTGTTTAAGTTGCTCATCCCTGACCTCTCTGACTACCTGATCAAATACCCAGAGACGTAATTCTATGTCTACATTTCTACCATGCAAAAGAGCAACTTATGATGGTAATGCGTAAGCGGGAACAAATTCCCGCGCAATATCAAAATCTGCAGTTTTACACTGATTGTCCCAATATACCTTACAAAAGATGAAAAATTTGAATACTATTACAAAAGTAGTCAGGAACCACAAAATTATCTACAGATGAGGCTACCCTACCAAACTCTCCATTACAAAGGAAGGACGCAGGTACACAGTTGAATCCCTAGAGAAAGGCCTTTCTCTCCTGGAGGAATGGAAGATCCTTCCTGAATGCATAGAGGACCAGAACTCTATCAGACCCACCAGACAGCTTGAACCTGACTGGAAAAGGGTTACAAATAAAAATGCCAAATAACAACTAACTCCAGCTGGGAATCACAGCTCACTTTAATCTCCGGAAGGAGCTCTGGGCTTATGGGCTTGAATTCACCCCTAGTCTAACTTGAGCAGCAACAGCTGCATTCGGGTATTTTATTACCCATCACTGTTACATATGTTGTTTTTGCACCAGATGCATGGTTATCTCATTTTACTTTTATTTTCAATTTTTTGTTCCTATGATCTTTCTTTACTGTTTTCACCTATGGACACAGATGACAACCTCAGAACTCTCATGAAGAAAAGGAAACTTTACGCAGCAGATGCCCACAACGGTTTTCTCCTATGGTTGAACGCACGACCCTGCCAACACTCGAGACTCATTACGATTTGTAAGTACAATGCAAAACTTCACCCCTTACATTCTGCTTACTTCACGTCATACTCAAAGTGGCCACAAGAGGAAGCCCTCAGCATAACACTGAATGTATTCTCTAAACAATGTGATAGCTTATTAAACCCTCCAAAATGGGAATAAAACTTCTTTCTAAACTAAAAAGGTCTCTATCACCCTGCAAAGAGGAAGTCCCTGTAGAAGGAAGCACTCGCTAACAAATGTGACATTTTATGTACATAGGAAACACATTTTCAGTCCTCATCACCACCAGTCTGCTCCCACAGGAACTTTCCCCACATATTTACTGCCAACGCGAAAAACAAAACAAAAGGGGTACTTACTACAATTAAAGATTCAGTGGCGTTCACCCTACATGAAGTGGTGAAGGATCCCGTGGCCGCTTTCTTATTCTAGTGTGTGACCTCAATTCGGTCACTTATACCATTGTGAATGCATAATCTCCTAGGAAAAAAGAAAAATGTGAGCGTAAAGATATGTGTACCTCTATAAATGCAACAAGTAATATTTGTGTTTCTAACAACAGTCACAGTTCATAAGTCCATAGGATATAATGATCAAATGGCAAGTCCTAAAAAGGAATGGTGGTGGGCGGTGGTGAGCTATCCTCAGAAAAAAGCCAGCTCTGTGGGTAGGAAAACAAGGGAACAAAAACAGGAAGCAGCACCTAAGTGCAATAAGTTTAGTAAGATCTATTGGCACAACAAGTAATGCACTTACAGGAAGAAGATTAAAATAAGGCTCATCTGTGTCTTTAGCACAAGGTGCGGTCCGGCCCCTGGTCCATCTTGTTCCATGGGTTGGCAGTTTTGTTGAAACGAGATATACAGTCTGTCCTGTGGCCACCAGGAAGTCCACCAGGTCTGGCGTGGAACGTAGGGGATGACGTCACCAGAAGCGGAACCAGGGGAAGCACCAAGGAAGAAAAGTCTGGAATGAACAAGCAGGCTACACGCTCGGAGTCAACAGCTCCTTCTACAGGCCTATCAGAGTACTGCTGGTATGGTGTTATTTATGTGCCAAAGCTGCCCATGGAACAACAGCACACCAAACATTTGCCAGCAGCAGCATATATTGGAGGATAGATTGGACCAAGGTTGATTTATACCTAAAGGATATATATATATATATATATATATAAATATATTATACTTTGTACACAAGGAAGTCTTATTTTTGTGCCACAATATAACCAGCGGAGGGGCGGGGGACGGGGCCTAAGACGGGACAAAGGGCTGTATTAGAAGCTGTACTGAGGCAGAAAGGGGGACAGAAAGGGGGAATTATGTTAAAAGCTATATTAAAACTAAAAGGGAAATTATATTAGAAAGAGATGCATACACACATGCACCTTCACCAAAGAGAGCATGTAAGCACTTACATCTACATATGGACATACCTAATATGTGAAATACCTAATTAAAAAAAAATGTATATATATATATATATATATATATATATATTATACAATATATAATATATACACATGCATACACAACAAAAAAACAGATATATGCATACAAAAAAAAAGGATATCAGCTTCTCCTTAGACACAGGGAAAACAAAGCCAGGATCACAGGCTAGCATTCTCTCTGTATGAGGGCGACCCCAGTGAGTCATCTCCCCTCATGTCTCCCATTTCCCGCAGCCCACTGAAATGCAGGCCCTGATTAGAGTACAGCTGCACATCCCTCTCTGCCATCCCTCATGCCTGCTCTGCAGATAGAATTAGTTATCGACTCTTTCCCTATATCTGAACAGCCAGTGTCAGAGTTGGCTATGAAAAGTATGCTACTATCCCTGAGACAAACATTGCACACTGATATGTCTGGAGTCCTAGCCCCTCTCACACAAACAGTGCAGGAGCATGATCTGAGAATCTCGTGCATGGAAACCAAAATGAGCGAGGCGTGCACTGCTCACAATGATTTTGCGGATGCCCACACTGATCACGACACAGAACTACAACAAATGCGACTGAAAATTGCAGACTTAAAGGACTGCTCCAGACATAACAATGTCAATTTCCAGAATCTGTGATGCCAGAAGCACTAGTCACCTATATTCAGCAACTTATGAAACACCTGATCCCATCAATTACAGATCTTTAATTGACCCTTGATAGGGCCTAAAGAATACCCAAACCTGACTTCCTGCCAGCCTCAGTCTCTAGAGACGTCTTAGCGTGCATACCTTTTTATTGTATTTGTGTGGGCATCCCCTGTGTTCAAAAATGAGTTTTTCCTAGGGTAATACTTGATTTACCAATTGTATCCATTTACAGGTAGAGGGAGGGGTAAGTTGGATTCACTTAAGTATTACAGCTTTCCTAGCGAAGAACAATGTTCCCGTTAACATAGTCTTGGAATATTTCAGCCATTGTTCCTCATCTAAAATGCCCAGCAAACACACCTTTGGGGTACATGGTACAGGTGCAGATAAAATTGCTGACAGTACATCAGTCACCAGCTTCCAATATTGTGCAATGGCAGGGCAGGAAGGCATAACGTGGTCAAAATCTGATTGCGTACAAGTACACCTGGCATATGTGGGAGCAGGTAAAGGATGCATGGCATGCAACCTGACTGGGGTAAAATATAACTGATGCAGCATATAAAGATGTATGGGTTTATTATTCACTACTGGAAATACAGATAAGTGAGTTGCACATGCTTCTTGCCAGTCCTCAACAGACAGGTCTGGAATGAGCTGCTGCTATTTAGAACGTACTGCCAATGGAATTTTGTTAATTGTAATAGACAATATATGAGAATATAAAGTCGAGAAAAGACCCCTAGGGCCTTGAGACCTCAAATGGATAAATCTGAGAAACTAGTATCATGGACACTAAATTTAGTTTGTATTACATGTCTGAATTAGAGATATCTATAAAAGGCGGTATGTGGGAGTTCATACTTCTATTGTAGTTCAAAAACATTCCCAAAGTATGACAGAGTAAGAATACCTCTTCGTTCCCAGAAGGAGCATTCTGTGAAACACTATAGATGGGGAAATCCAGGGTTTTGCCAAAGTGGTAAAGCTATATTAATATCTGTAATATCTGCTAGTTTCTTAGCTTCCCTCCATACGTGCTAAAGTCAAAATCTGAATATTCCTCCTACCCAATGTAATCAAAGGTGCTTCCAATGTTATTAAAAGATGTTTAAGCTTCAGTACATATGCAAGGTATGATTCAACCATCGCCAGAGTAACGGGTACCAACCAATCAGTCAAGTGGTGTAATTGCCCAGCTAGGTAGTAATAATATAAATTCGGTAATGCCATTCCCGCCTCATCTTTAGGACGCTGTAAAACAAGGAATTTTAGCTTCCATCTATTTTTAGCCCACATGAAGGAGACAAACAATGCATCTAAAGTTTTAAAAAATGATTTAGGCACGAAAACCGGCATATGAGATGTCACATAAAGGCATTTAGGTAAAAGAATCATCTTTATGAGATTGATTCTACCAGCCACAGACACATGAAGCCTGGCCCATACAGTAAGCTTAGTTCTGATCACCTGAAGTAAGGTAAAGTATCTTACATTTGCATTCAAAACATCCGAGGAAGAGAGTGTAATAGTAATCTCCAGGTATTTAAATGAAGATACAGTTTTAAGTGATCCTGAGGTGTCACTACTAGATAATGACCAGGGGGAAAGTGGCATTAAGGCCGATTTCTGCCAGTTAATTTTTAGGCCTGAATAAGCACCAAAATTATCAATAGTCTGCATTGCTGTTCCCAATGAGGTTGATGCATATTGTAGATATAAATAGGGTCATCTGCATACAGCCCTATAGTGTCAGCCCTTTCACCCATAGTAATACCTTTCAGGAGACAAGACTGACAAAACCGTATTACGCTCACCCTCTGACTCGATTCTACACTCTCTAACTCACATTTTCAACCTCTCCCTCTCTTGTGGCATCTTCCCAAACTCTCTAAAACATGCGCTAGTCACCCCCATACTAAAAAAGCCCTCACTGGATCCCACCAATCTCAACAACTTACGTCCCATCTCCTTACTTTCCTTCTCCAAACTTCTTGAAAGACTGGTCTACAACCGACTAAGCGACCATCTGACCATGAATAAACTTCTTGATCCCCTTCAGTCCGGTTTTCGCCCTCAACACTCCATGGAAACTGCTCTCCTTAAACTCTCAAATGACCTACTAATGGCTAAAGCCAATGGACACTATTCTGTACTACTTCTCCTGGATCTCTCTGCTGCCTTTGACACAGTGGACCACCCCATCCTCCTCAAAAAACTCCACTCCTTTGGTCTCCATGACTGTACTCTTCACTGGTTCTCATCCTACCTATCCCACCACTCCTTCAGTGTCACTTACAACTCTACTTCCTCCTCTCCTCTTCCTTTTTCCGTTGGGGTCCCCCAAGGTTCTGTTCTTGGACCTCTCCTTTTCTCAATCTACACCACCTCCTTGGGTCAGTTGATTACCTCCCACGGCTTTAAATATCATCTCTACGCTGATGACACCCAAATCTATCTCTCCACCCCCCAGCTCTCTCCATCTGTCTCCTCACGCATTACCAACTTACTAGCAGACATATCAACCTGGATGTCACATCACTTTCTCAAACTCAACCTATCCAAAACCGAGCTCATGATATTTCCTCCGTCAGGTGCCACTTCCCCTGATTTCCCTGTCAAGATCAACGGCTCAACTATCAACCCATCTCCCCACGCCAAGGTCCTAGGTGTAATCCTGGACTCTGAACTAACCTTTCGACCCCACATTCTATCACTATCCAAAGCTTGCCGCCTCAGTCTTCGCAACATCTCCAAGATACGCCCCTTCCTAACCAATGACACCACAAAGCTTCTAATCCACTCCCTGGTCATCTCCCGCCTCGACTACTGCAACTCCCTCCTCATTGGTTTACCTCTAAATAGGCTATCCCCACTTCAGTCCATCATGAACGCTGCTGCCAGGCTCATCCACCACACAAACCGCTCAGCGTCTGCCACACTCCTCTGCCAATCCCTCCATTGGCTGCCACTCAGTCACCGAATTAAATTCAAGATACTAACTATAACTTACAAAGCCATCCACCCTCTGGCCCCCAGCTACATCTCTAACCTAGTCACAAAATACCAATCTAATCGTTCTCTTCGCTCCTCCCAAAACCTCCTGCTCTCAAACTCCCTTGTCACCTCATCCCATGCTCGCCTTCAGAACTTCTCCAGAGCCTCCCCCATCCTCTGGAATGCTCTACCCCAATCCGTCCGATTTTCTCCTACTTTATCCACTTTCAGACGATCCCTGAAAACTCATCTCTTCAGAGAAGCCTATCTGGCCCCCACCTAACAACTGTGCATTCATCTTCTCAATCAGCACATCACCCATAGTTATTACCTCTTGTATCTCTTGACCTTCCCTCTTAGATTGTAAGCTCTAAGGAGCAGGGCCCTCTGATTCCTACTGTATCAAATTGTATTGTATTTGTACTGTCTACCCTCAAGTTGTAAAGTGTTACGTAAACTGTTGGCTCTATATAAATACTGTATAATAATAATAATAATATTGCTAATCTCTATAGCCACTGTGAATAGCAGTGGTGACAAAGGACATCCTTATTGTGTAACTCAGTGAAGTGGTATAGAAGGGGACAACAATCCATTACCTAAAACATAAGACAAAGGTTCAGTATAAAGAATAGAGACCCGTTTTTGAAACCTACTGCCAAAGCCATAAGAAAAGGCCACTCTATCGAGTCAAAGGCTTTTACAGTATCTAATGAAGCCAATACTGAAGATTTAGGTAAATATTATTTAAGTTGTACTATCATTTGAGTTCTACGGATGTTAATAGATGTGGACTTTCCAAGCATAAAGTCAGCTTGGTCTAGGTGAATTATACTAAGAATTTCTGAATTAAGCCACTTGGCCAGTATCTTTGTGAGAATTTTATAATCTATATTTAGCAGAGATTGGGCGACAAGATGCACAATTAGCTAGATCTTTGTCAGGTTTGGGTATAAGCACCACTGTGGCAGAGTACATAGACGGTGACAGCCTTCCCTCCCAAAAAGCCTTGGAATATACTTGTGTTAAAATAGGTGCAAGAATATCCATGTATCTATGATAGATATCCAAGGGGAGACCATCTGGACCAGATGCTTTTCCCTTTAGCTAAGGAAGCCACTGCCTCTCTAACATTGTCATCAGTTATATCTGCATCCAACTCTTCCACTTGTTATGATGTCAGAGTGTTTTGCTCTGTTTTTAATTAAATTTTTATTTGTTTTTTCTGTGTTTTTTTTCTCGCCTCTAGCGCCCCCTTATTGTTACTTGGCCTTTTGGGCCAATTACATATGGCATTGTCATCGTGCTATATTTATCCTTTTTTTGCTATGCGTGGAGTAGCCAGTGTCCATCTTTTCCCCCCCTTCCATATGTCCGGTGTTTCTGGCTGTCTATGGGGGTTGAGCACATGCACGCTGTGTTGGAGTCCTCGGGCGGCGGGCGCTATTCCCGCCCCATGTGATGTCATGTGCGTGAGTCATTGCTCTGTCCCACAAATTAGCGTGCTGTCCTCAGGTGCGGTTGGTTCACTCGCATGCGCTGCAATGTTCACACATTGCACCTTGGCACCATTTGTGCATGATAGTGGGTTCAGGCTGCATTTTTAATGCATGATGCTTGGCAGGGGGCTGATGCTTGGGCCAGAACATCATATAAAATGTGGCTTTTTGTCAGTGCTTCTTGTCCACTCTTTGTTGCTTCAGCATCCATACTGTGGTACTGTTCCGTTTGCGGTCTCCCTCTGGCTGCTCTTCACAAGGTACAATACTTTCTTCCACTTGTTGCATTTCACTTCCTTTTCATATCACTTCACATACCCTCTTTTTTTTCATTCACTCTCTATTTGGTTTACCATTCACTCCATTGTATTTTAGTCTCATCCCATATCACCCTTCACTTTTTTAGGAGCTTGCCCATTCTTGCCCTTTTTGTATGTTCTGGCCCCAGACCTACCTGCCGCAATCAGCTTCCGGTTCCGGAACCTAATTTGTGAAGGTACCTGCAAATTACTGGGCTATACTGGTTCATTGGAATTTCTTATGCATCTATACTATTGATGTATCAACTGATGTGTAAGTATGTTTTGTGCCCATCAAGTGGACTTACTCTAATCTTATTTTGAGTAGTCCTAGAATGGAAATTGATTGATTGTTAACTTTTTTGTTCATGACATGGTCTCCCCACAGATGTACACAAATCCAATCTTGGCTGTCTCCTGAAGAAATGGGCATTGTCTTACGAAATGCATAGAGACTACAGCCTGTGCAATTATGTCTATACATCAATATTATCAATATGTATGTATATTGGTGATATGTTGTTATGATGATACAATCAATATTGAATTTTGTCTGTTTTTATCTAGCATGAAATACATTTTGTATTTTTATAATATTTTGTTATTTTTTTACACACTGGGGGTCATTTACCATAGCGCCGAAAAATGATCCTACAGTCCCGGAAAATAGAACCCAATTAAGGCCAATTAAGACTTTAACTCTCAGAAACTGGTCGCTAATGCAAAGGGAAAGCAGCGCTATTGCTGGCGAACATGCCTGTCAGATCACATATGCGGGAATAGTGGAAGTCAATGGGGCTCAAACCTGCAAAATCCAAGGTTAACACTAAAGGCTTATATTCAAGTTCTTTGCCATAAAAAGTGTATGGGGACCTACGTCCTGCCCCAGGGGACATGTATCAACTGGAAATGTTTTTTTTAAAACATCTGTTTTTTCAGGAGCAGTGATTTTGATAATGCTTAAAGTGAAACAATAAAAATGTAAAAGTCCTTTAAATATCATGCCTGGGGGGTGTCTATAGTATGCCTGTAAAGTAGTGCATCTTTCCCATGTTTATTACTTTACTGCAGCAAAATGATATTTCAAAAGGAAAAAACGTCATTTAAAATTGCTCGCAGCTGTAATGAAATGCCGGTTCCCAAAGAAAAAAACGGTGTGGGTTCCCCCCACCAGTCCATACCAGGTCCTTTAAGTCTGGTGTGGATATTAGGGGAACTCCACACCAAATTTTTTTTAAAAATGGCGTGGGGGTACCCCCCAAAATCCATACCAGACCCTTATCTGAGCAAGCAACCTGGCAGGTCAGGAAAGGGAGGGGATGAGCGAGTGCCCCCCTCCTGAACCATACCAGGCCACATGCCCTCAACATGGGGAGGATGCTTTGGGGTCCCCCCAAAGCACCTTGTCCCCATGTTGATGGGGGCAAGGGCCTCATCCCCACAACCCTTGCTTGGTGGTGGTGGGGGCCTGCGGGTGGGGGGCTTATCAGAATCTGGAAGCCCCTTTAACAAGGGGGCCCTTAGATCCCGCCCCCCTATGTGAATGTGTATTGGGTACATTGTACACTTACACATTCACCAAAAAAAGCAGTGAAATGTGACAAAAGACAATAGCCGATTTTTGACAATTCCTTTACTAAAAATTTCTTCTTGACCCCCACTTCTTACGAAATCTTCCTCTGGTCTTCCTCCTGTTTTCTCCTTCTTCCTCCAGCTTCTTCTTTCCCCGCTTCATCCTCCAGTCTTTCTCCTCTGCCGCTCCCGCCACTGCTCCCGTTGAACATTCAAAAAACGAACCTCCTCCAATGCTGCGATGGGGCGGATGATGTCTCTCCGAGACCCCGCCCCTTGTTTCTTCCCCGCCCAGGGCATGATGAGTCAGCGATGTCACAAGGGGGCGGGCCTCCTGCTGACATCATCTGGCGGCCACACCCCATAGTTATATATGATATGTGCTATGGTAGCCGACAGATCAGCTGGTCACAGCATCGGAGGAGGTTCGTTGTTTTCATATTTAGCAGGTCGGTGGCGGAAGCAGTGGAGGAGAAAGACAGGAGGATGAAGCGGGGAAATAAGAAGCCAGAGGAAGATGGAGAAGACCGGAGGAAGAATCGGAGGTACAGTCAGGTCCATAAATATTGGGACATCAACACAATTCTAATCTTTTTGGCTCTATACACCACCACAATGGATTTGAAATGAAGCTAACAAGATGTGCTTTAACTGCAGACTTTCAGCTTTAATTTGAGGGTAGTTACATCCAAATCAGGTGAACGGTGTAGGAATTACAACAGTTTGTATATGTGCCTTCCACTTTTTAAGGGACCAAAAGTAATGGGACAATTGGCTGCTCAGCTGTTCAATGGCCAGGTGTGTGTTATTTCCTCATTATCTCATTTACAAGGAGCAGATAAAAGGTCCAGAGTTCATTTCAAGTCTGCTATTTGCAATTGGAATCTGTTGCTGTCAACTCTCAATATGAGATCCAAAGAACTGTCACTATCAGTGACGCAAGCCATCATTAGGCTGAAAAAACAAAACAAACCCATCAGAGAGATAGCAAAAACATTAGGTGTTTAGAACATCCTTAAAAAGAAAGAATGCACCGGTGAGCTCAGCAACACCAAAAGACCCGGAAGACCATGGAAAACAACTGTGGTGGATGACCGAAGAATTCTTTCCCTGGTGAAGAAAACACCCTTCACAACAGTTGGCCAGATCAAGAACACTCTCCAGGAGGTAGGTGTATGTGTGTCAAAGTCAAAAATCAAGAGAAGACTTCACCAGAGTGAAAACAGAGGGTTCACCACAAGATGTAAACCATTGGTGAGCCTCAAAAATAGGAAGGCCAGATTAGAGTTTGCCAAACAACATCTAAAAAAGCCTTCACAGTTCTGGAACAACATCCTATGGACAGAGGAGACCAAGATCAACTTGTACCAGAGTAGGGATGAGCTTCGTGTTCGAGTCGAACCCATGTTCGACTCGAACATCGGCTGTTCGATCGTTCGCCGAATTGCGAACGTTATGGGCCGTTCGCGCTAAATTCGTGTGGCGCGTCACGGCCCATAATTCACTGCGGCATCGCAGTGCATTGCTGGCTGATGATTGGCCAAGCATGCACTATGACCCGCATGCTTGGCCAATCACAGCGCCGTCAGTAGAGAGAGCTGTAATTGGCCAAAGCCAGGGTGGCTTTGGCCAATTATGGCTCAGGGGATTTAGTACACACCCCACACTATATAAGGCCGCCTGCACGGCGGCCCTGTGTAGTGTGTGTTCCGGTGTGCTGAGAGATAGAGAGAGAGAGAGACAGTGTCATTTGATTTGAGTTAGATAGATTAGGCAGAACAGTCAGTCAGTTAGCTGCACTTACAGTGTATTGTGTATATATATGCATCCCAGGTGTTGCATATATATATATACACTGTATTCAGTTTAGCTAGATCCGTTCCTGTTATCTTCTATCTAGACTATTTACATTTAATGCAGTGCGTCCTGCTCACAGTGTTCAGCTAGATCCGTTCCTGCTATTTACATTTAGTGCAGTGCGTCCTGCTCACAGTGTTCAGCTAGATCCGTTCCTGTTATCTTCTAGACTATTTACATTTAGTGCAGTGCGTCCTGCTCACAGTGTTCAGCTAGATCCGTTCCTGCAATTTACATTTAGTGCAGTGCGTCCTGCTCACAGTGTTCAGCTAGATCCGTTCCTGCTATTTACATTTAGTGCAGTGCGTCCTGCTCACAGTGTTCAGCTAGATCCGTTACTGCTATTTACATTTAGTGCAGTGCGTCCTGCTCACAGTGTTCAGCTAGATCCGTTCCTGTTATTTACATTTAGTGCAGTGCGTCCTGCTCACAGTGTTCAGCTAGATCCGTTCCTGCTATTTACATTTAGTGCAGTGCGTCCTGCTCACAGTGTTCAGCTAGATCCGTTCCTGCTATTTACATTTAGTGCAGTGCGTCCTGCTCACAGTGTTCAGCTAGATCCGTTCCTGTTATCTTCCTACTGACAGGCAGGCTTGTCTGGTTACAGTATATAAAGCTACCTGAAGAAAATTACAGGTGTTCTATTTGATCCTATTAGTACCACGGTCAGGCAGCTAGACTATTTACATTTAGTACAGTGCGTCCTGCTCACAGTGTTCAGCTAGATCCGTTCCTGTTATCTTCCTACTGACAGGCAGGCTTGTCTGGTTACAGTATATAAAGCTACCTGAAGAAAATTACAGGTGTTCTATTTGATCCTATTAGTACCACGGTCAGGCAGCTAGACTATTTACATTTAGTACAGTGCGTCCTGCTCACAGTGTACAGCTAGATCCGTTCCTGTTATCTTCCTACTGACAGGCAGGCTTGTCTGGTTACAGTATATAAAGCTACCTGAAGAAAATTACAGGTGTTCTATTTGATCCTATTAGTACCACGGTCAGGCAGCTAGACTATTTACATTTAGTACAGTGCGTCCTGCTCACAGTGTTCAGCTAGATCCGTTCCTGTTATCTTCCTACTGACAGGCAGGCTTGTCTGGTTACAGTATATAAAGCTACTTGAAGAAAATTACAGGTGTTCTATCCCAGCTTAGTGCAGTTACAGGCCATTAGTATGTCTGGAAGGCCAAGAAGGAGAGGCAGACAGTCACAAGCCAATAAGAGAGGGCAAGCAGGCTCTGTGTCTAGTGCTGGTCGTGGAGACGGTGCATCCTCATCAGCACGTGGCCATGGGACACGCTTGGCCTTTTTTTCGGCAGCTGGCCGTGTTGAGCCGCAACATGCGGAAGACTTGGTCGAGTGGATGACCAAGCCGTCCTCATCCTCCTCATCCTCTCTCACCCATGCCCAGGGTGCTTTGTCTGGCAAAGCAGCGGCCTCTTCCCTCAGCTCAATGTCATCAGTGACTCCTTCCCTAGCTCCACCATGTCCTCATGAGGATTCCCTCGAACTGTTTGACCACAGTGTTGGGTACATGCTCCAGGAGGATGCCCAGCGTTTGGAAGGCTCTGATGACGATACTGAGCTCGATGAAGGCAGTAACATGAGCACGGACAGAGGGGGTGCCCAAGAAGGACAGCAATCTGGCAGTCATGCTCCCCCTGCTGCAGCATACTGCCAGGTTTGCTCCAGTGATGAGGAGGGAGGGGATGATGAGGTCACTGACTCAACGTGGGTGCCTGATAGGAGAGAGGAGGAGGAGGAGGAGGAGGAGGAGGAGGAGGAGGAGGCGGCGGCACATCACCAACGAGGCAGGATGCCCTCCAGGGGCCAGCCTAAGGGCAGCACATTGACTGCATCACACCCCAAAGCTCCACATGTGCAGGGCGCTGCAGTCTCTGCGCGTTATTCAAAAAGTTCTTTGGTGTGGGCCTTTTTTGAGACGAGTGCATCAGATCGCACCGCTGCTATTTGCAACATATGTCTCAAGCGTATCTCGCGTGGCCAAAACATCTCCCGCTTGGGTACCACATGCTTGACCAGACATATGTTGACCTGCCATGCAGTTCGTTGGCAAGCGTATCTAAAAGACCCACACCAAAGAACAAAGAGGATCTCTCCTTGCTCCTCATCAGCTGAGATTTCCAACCCCACTAGACCTTCAGTCCTCTCTGAGACCTGCAGTGAGAGGAATGAAGGTGTAGAATTAGGTGTGTCACAGCCAAGTACTTGTGGGCAATCTGCTTTTGGTACACCGACGTCAGATTGTACCAGGCAAATTTCCCTGCCCCAGCTGCTGCACCGCCGAAAGAAGTTTGCTCCCAGCCATCCACATGCCCAGCGGTTGAATGCTAGCTTGGCAAAATTGCTAGCACTTCAACTGCTGCCTTTTCAGTTGGTAGACTCTGCCCCCTTCCGTGAGTTTGTGGAATGTGCGGTTCCTCAGTGGCAGGTACCCAAACGCCACTTTTTCTCACGGAAGGCGATTCCGGCTCTCTACCGGCATGTGGAAGGCAATGTCCATGCCTCGCTGGACAGGGCAGTCAGCGGTAAGGTGCATATTACCGCTGACTCATGGTCCAGCAGGCATGGACAGGGACGTTACCTAAGTTTCACGGCGCATTGGGTGACTCTGCTGGCAGCTGGGAAGGATGCAGGACAAGGTGCAGTAGTGTTGGAGGTTGTTCCGCCACCACGCCTCCAAAATGCTGATTGTGACACACCTCTCTCCTCCACCCCCTCCTCTTCTTCTTCCTCTATGGCCTCTTCCTCGGAACCAGCGGTGCTCCGTAGGCGTTCAAGGGGCTACGCAAGTACGCAGGCCAAAAGATGCCATGCGGTGCTTGAGCTGGTGTGCTTGGGGGACAGGAGCCACACTGGGGCAGAGGTTTTGTCAGCTCTGCAGGGGCAGGTTCAGAGGTGGTTGACGCCACGCCAACTTAAGGCAGGAATGGTGGTTTGCGACAATGGCACCAACCTCCTCTCTGCCCTCCGACAGGGACAAATGACCCATGTGCCCTGTTTGGCTCACGTCCTTAACTTGGTGGTGCAGCGGTTCTTGGGCAGGTACCCGGGCTTACAGGATGTCCTGAGGCAGGCCAGGAAAGTCTGTGTGCATTTCCGCCGGTCATATAATGCCAGTGCTCGGCTGACGGACCTCCAAAAGGAGTTTAACCTGCCCAAGAACCGCCTAATCTGTGACATGCCCACCAGGTGGAACTCAACGTTGGCCATGCTGCAGCGGCTGCACACGCAGCAGAGGGCCATCAATGAGTACCTGTGCGACTATGGCACCAGGACAGGGTCAGGGGAGCTTGGTTTTTTTTCCCCACGCCAGTGGGCCATGATCAGGGATGCATGCACTGTCCTGTCACCATTCGAGGAGGCCACGAGGATGGTGAGCAGTGACAGTGCATGCATCAGTGACACTGTCCCCCTTGTCCACCTGTTGGAGCACACGCTGCGTGGAATAATGGACAGGGCACTTGAGGCAGAACAGAGGCAGGAAGAGGAGGACTTCCTTAGCTCTCAAGGCCCCCTTTATCCAGACAGTGTTCCTGCGTGCCCGACGATCACACAGGAAGAGGACGAGGAGGAAGAGGAGGAGGAGGAAGATTGTGTCAGTATGGAGGTGGAGCCTGGCACTCAGCATCAGCAGCAGTCTTTAAGGGATCAGTCCCAAGAAACACATGGACTTGTACGTGGCTGGGAGGAGGTGGCTGCGGACCATGTCGTTCTTAGTGACCCAGAGGACTCCGGACCGAATGCCTCAGCAAACCTACGCTGCATGGCCTCCCTGATCCTGCAAAGCCTGCGTAAGGATCCTCGTATTCGTGGTATCAAGGAGAAGGACCAATACTGGCTGGCAACCCTCCTTGATCCACGTTACAAGGGTAAGGTTGCGGACCTTATCTTGCCATCGCAGAGGGAGCAGAGGATGAAACATCTTCGGGAGGCCTTGCAGAAAGGTCTGTGCAACGCGTTCCCAGAGACTGGGAGGTTACAAACTCCTGTTTCTGGACAACGTGTTGCTGAGGCTTCGGTCAGTCAAAGAAGGAGCGGTGGAGAAGGTGGCCGTCTGACCGATGCGTTCAGACAATTTTTTGGTCCGCAGCCCCAAGGTATGATCGGTTCCAGCAACCATCGCCAGCGTCTGTTTTATATGGTGCAGGAATACCTAGGGGCAAGATCAGACTTGGACACCTTTCCCACCGAAAATCCTCTGGGTTACTGGGTCTTGAGGATGGATCACTGGCCAGAGCTTGCACAGTATGCAATTGAGCTACTGGCCTGTCCTGCATCCAGCGTTCTTTCGGAACGCACATTCAGTGCTGCTGGAGGCGTGGTAACCGATCACAGGGTGCGTCTGTCCACCGACTCGGTCGATCGGCTGACCTTCATAAAAATGAATGAGTCTTGGATCACCACCAGCTACCAAGCACCTGATGCTGATGTAACCGAATAATTTTTTTTGAAATCTCAGATCCCTTCAAAGACTGCCTATGCTGATGCTGAGTGACTATCCCTGAGTAATTATCCTCTTCCTCCTCAATCATCACGCTGATAGCTTGTAAGAACATTTTTGGTTCTGGGCGCCACCACCAGTGCCTAAGGCCCAATTTTTCAGCCCCTGTTTAACAGGGGCGTGTAATTACAATTTTTGATGTAATACTTTGCAGCAGGGCTCGTTCCTGCATTCCAACTAGAGTGTCTGTGAGGGGTTGCAGTGTTGTGGCACCAGCACCAGTGCCTAAGGCCCAATTTTTCTGCCCCTGTCTAACAGGGGCGTGTAATTACAATTTTTGATGCAATACTTTGCAGCAGGGCTCGTTCCTGCGTTCCAACTAGAGTGTCTGTGAGGGGTTGCAGTGTTGTGGCACCAGCACCAGTGCCTAAGGCCCAATTTTTCTGCCCCTGTCTAACAGGGGCGTGTAATTACAATTTTTGAAGCAATACTTTGCAGCAGGGCTCGTTCCTGCGTTCCAACTAGAGTGTCTGTGAGGGGTTGCAGTGTTGTGGCACCAGCACCAGTGCCTAAGGCCCAATTTTTCTGCCCCTGTCTAACAGGGGCGTGTAATTACAATTTTTGAAGCAATACTTTGCAGCAGGGCTCATTCCTGCGTTCCAACTAGAGTGTCTGTGAGGGGTTGCAGTGTTGTGGCACCAGCACCAGTGCCTAAGGCCTAATTTTTCAGCTCCTGTTCAACAGGGGCATGTAATTACAATTC
The DNA here is from genome assembly GCF_042186555.1 of Aquarana catesbeiana. Classification (NCBI taxonomy): domain Eukaryota; kingdom Metazoa; phylum Chordata; class Amphibia; order Anura; family Ranidae; genus Aquarana; species Aquarana catesbeiana. The sequence continues at coordinate 188,420,425 of NC_133328.1, read as the reverse complement.
TTGATCTAATATTTCACAGCAGGGCCCTGTGAGGGCTTACAGTGTTGTGGCCACAGCAATACCTAAGGCCCAAATTTCTGCTGAGTATATAGGGCAGGACCCTACTTTCAAACATCTAACTTACAAATGACTCCTACTTGCAAACGGAAGGAGACAACAGGAAGTGAGATGAAATCTACCCCTAGGAAGGGAAATTCTCTCCTGTAAGAGTTAATATGGGAAAACAATTTCTCCTTTCCACTGATGCTTTCCAATCCTTGTTCCACAAAAAAACCCAAATTTTCAAAAAACATTTTTCATTGGGACAAAAAAGTGAGGTGAAATCTTCTGAAGAGGAGGAAAGACAGCAAAACAAATGTCACAGGGGTGATAACCCTTCCCTATGTTTTCCAAAAAGCTTAGAAAAGATTTTTTGGCTGGAGCTAAACACGTTAAAAATGTTCAAAATTACAAACAGATTCTACTTAACAACAAACCTACAGTCCCTGTCTTGTTTGCACTGCTGTTCAGAGTATATAGGGCCTGGTGGCCCCACACCTTTCCTTATTTTAATTTGGGTGCGGGGTTCCCCTTAATATCCATACAAGACCCAAAGGGCCTGGTAATGGACTGGGGGGTACCCATGCCGTTTGTCTCACTGATTTTCATCCATATTGCCATGACCCGACATGACATTAAACCCGCAAGCAGTTTTAAATGAGATTTTTTCCTTTAAAAATGACATTTGGTGCAGGGACTGTTCTAAACATGGGAAACACGCGTCACTTTACAGGCATACTATAGACACCCCCCAGGTACGATATTTAAAGGAATATTTCACTTTTTTTTTTTACTTTAAGCATCATTAAAATCACTGCTCCCGAAAAAACGGCCGTTTTTAAAAGTTTTTTTTGCATTGATACATGTCCCCTGGGGTAGGACCCGGGTCCCCAAACCCTTTTTAGGACAATACCATGCAAATTAGCCTTTAAAATGAGCACTTTTGATTTCGAACGTTCGAGTCCCATAGACGTCAATGGGGTTCTAACGTTCGTGCGAACTTTCGGTCCGTTCGCGGGTTCTGGTGCGAACCGAACCGGGGGGTGTTCGGCTCATCCCTATACCAGAGTGATGGGAAGAGACGAGTATGGAGAAGGAAAGGAACTGCTCATGATCCAAAGCATACTACCTCATCAGTGATGCATGGTGGTGGTAGTGTCATGGCGTGGGCATGTATGGCTGCCAATGGAACTGGTTTTCTTGTATTTATTGATGATGTGACTGCTGACAAAAGCAGCAGGATGAATGCTGAAGTGTTTCGGGCAATATTATCTGCTCATATTCAGCAAAATGCTTCAGAACTAATTGGACGGCGCTTCAAAGTGCAGATGGACAATGACCCGAAGCATACTGCGAAAGTAACCAAAGAGTTTTTTAAAGGAAAGAAGTGGAATGTTATGCAATGGCCAAGTCAATCACCTGACCTGAATCCGATTGAGCATGCATTTCACTTGCTGAAGACAAAACTGAAGGGAAAATGCCCCAAGAACAAACAGGAACTGAATACAGTTACATTAGAGGCCTGGCAGAGCATCACCAGTTATGAAACCCAGCATCTGGTGATGTCTATGAGTTCCAGACTTCAGGCTGTAATTGACTGCAAAAGATTTGCAACCAAGTATTAAAAAGTGAAAGTTTGATGGATGATTGTTAATCTGTCCCATTACTTTTGGTCCCTTAAAAAGTCGGAGGCACATGTACAAACTGTTGTAATTCCTACACCATTCACCTGATTTGGATGTAAATACCCTCAAATTAAAGCTAAAAGTCTGCAGTTAAAGCACATCTTGTTTGTTTCATTTCAAATCCATTGCGGTGGTGTATAGAGCCAAAAAGATTAGAATTGTGTCGACGTCCCAATATTTATGGACCTGACTGTAGACGGAGGAAGAAGCGGGGGAAGAAGAAGCCGGAGGAAGAAGGAGAAAGCCAAAGGAAGACCGGAGGAAGATGGAGGAAGAGGCGGGGAAAGAAGAAGACCTTTTTAATAAAGAAATTGTCAAAAACCGGCTATTGTCTTTTACCACATTTCACTGCCTTTTTTGGTGAATGGGTAGGGGTACAATGTACCCGATAACCATTCACATAGGGGGGAATAAGATCTGGGGGCCCCTTGTTAAAGGGGGCTTTCAAGATTCCAATAAGCCCCCTGCCCGCATATCCCCACAACCCCCATGCTATGGTTGTGGGGATGAGGCCCTTGTCCCCATTAACATGGGGACCCTAAGGCACCCTCCCCATGTTAAGGGCATGTGGCCTGGTATGGTTCAGGATGGGGGAGGCGCTCGCTTATCCCTTTCCTGACCTGCCAGGTTGCGTGCTTGGATAAGGGTCTGGTATGGATTTTGGGGGGCCCTACGCCATTTTTTAAAAATTTTGCCGCAGGGTTCCCCTTAAAATCCATACCAGACCTGAAGAGCCTGGTATTGATTTTGGGGGGGACCTTGTGTCAATTTTTTAAAATTTTGGCATGGAGTTCCCCTTAACATCTATACCAGATGCGAAGGGCCTGGTATGCACTGGGGGGTGAACCCTACACCGTTTTTTCCTTGATTTTTGAATAGCTGGATTTTGGGAATTCCATACCATAATATTATTGAATAATTACATACCATTGCATGCATTTATAGAGTTAAAATGATGGAATAAACCAAACTGATGTACATTCACTAACTATGCTGCTGAGTACAATGTACATTTTCAGGAGGTGATACCATTGGTGGGATTCAAACCATGGCTTGAACACAATCATACATAGAAAATACTATTACTAATGTTTGATTATTTTCATTCTATACAATAATGTTTTGCATTTGAGGCATTAATATTATGATACCAACCATGCTCATGTGCCATTGGCTATTGGGTAGGGATGAGCCAAACACCCCCGGTTCAGTTCGCACCAGAACTTGCGAACAGGCCAAAAATTTGTGCAAACCCCATTAAAGTCTATGGGACACGACATGAAAAATCAAAAGTGCTAATTTTAAAGGCTTATATGCAAGTTATTGCCATAAAAAGTGTATGAGGACCTGGGTCCTGCCCAAGGGAACATGTATAAATGCAAAACAAATTTTGAAAACTGCAGTTTTTTCAGAAGCAGAGATTTTAATATTGAAACAATAAAAATGAAGTATTCTTTTAAATATCGTGCCGGGGGGTGTCCTTAGTATGCCTGTAAAGTAGCGCATCTTTCCCATGTTTAGAACAGTACCACAGCAAAATGACATTTTTAAAGGAAAAAAATGTCTTTTAAAACTGCTCGTGGCTGTAATGTATTGTCGGATCCTGGCAATATAGATAAAAATCATTGAAAAAAATGGCATGAGTTCCCCCCTAGTCCATTACCAGGCCCTTTGGGTCTGGTATGAATATTAAGGGGAACTCTGCATCAAAATAAAAAAAATGTGTGGGGTCCCCCAAAAATCCATACCAGCCCCTTATCCAAGCACACAACCTGGCAGGTAAAGAGGGGAGGATGAGAGAGCACCCCCTCCTGAACCATACCAGGCCACATGCCCTCAACATGGGGAGGATGCTTTGGGGTCCCCCCAAAACACCTTGTCCCCATGTTGATGGGACATGGGCCTCATCACCCCAAACCCTTGCCCGGTGGTTGTGGAGGTCTGCGGGTGGGTGGGGGGCTTATCAGAATTTGGAAACCCACTTTAACAAGGGGGCCCCCAGATCCCACCCACCCCTATGTGAATGGGTATTGTGTACATTGTACCCCTACCCATGCACCAAAAGAGCAGTGAATAGTGACAAAAAACCATAGCCGGTTTTTGACAATTCCTTTAGTGCAAAATAGGTCTGGCTGGTCTTCTCCCCCCAGGCCGTGTCTCCCACCGTCATCTTTTCCTGGTGTTGTCTCTCTTGCCGACATCTTCTGTTGCCGTCTCTCCCACCACCACCTACTTCTCATGCTGCTGTGTTTTTCCTTGCTGCTCTCTTCCTCCGTTGTGTTGTCTCCCTGCTGTCTGGCATCTCTTACACAGCCATGGGGCGTGACCATCCGTTGACATCACATGGAAAGCGCACTCCCTTTTTTCCAGAAAATAAAGGGGGCGGGCCCTACATATGATGTCAATCGATAGTCACGCTCCATGGCTGTGTAAGAAACGCCAGACAGCGGGGGACAACCCAACGGAGGAAGACAGTGGAGAGGGAGAACACAGCAGCGGGAGAAGTAGGCGGTGGTGGGAGAAACGGCGACAGAAGATGGTGGCAAGAGACACAGCAACAGAAGAAGATGACGGCGAGGGACACGGCTCGGGGACAAGACCACTCAGAGCTATTTTACAATAAAGGAATTGTCAAAAAACAGCTATTTTTTTGTCACATTTCAATGCTTTTTTTTGGTGAATGGGTAGGAGTACAATGTATTCGATACCCATTCACATAGGGGGCGGGATCTGGGGGCCCCCTTGTTAAAGGGGCTTCCAGATTCTGATAAGCCCCCGCCCACCCGCAGACTCCCACAACCATGGGGCAAGGGTTGTGGGGATGAGGCCCTTGTCCTCATCAACATGGGGACAAGGTGTTTTGGGGGGACCCCAAAGCATCCTCCCCATGTTGAGGGCATGTGGCCTGCTCTCTCACCCCCCCTCTTTTCCTGCGGCCTGCCAGGTTGCATGCTCTGATAAGGGTCTGGTATAGATTTCACGTTCCATGGCTGTGTAAGAAATGCCAGACAGCGGGGGACAACCCAACGGAGGAAGACGGTGGTGAGGAAGAACACAGCAGTGGGAGAAGTAGGCGGAGGCTGGAGAAACGGCAACAGAAGATGGTGGCAAGAGACACCTTGGGGGTCTCCTCCAAATCCATACTAGACCCGAAGGGTCTGGTACAGGCCTGGGGGGGACCCCATGCAGTTTTTTTGCGATTTTTGTGGCCAGCTTTCTTTTTTACATTGCAGTAAGCCTGTGTAATATTGCGCCCTATGTACCTCAAGTCACATGAAAGTCACCCCAAAGTAGTACAGGGACTACTTTGAAGTTGTTGCAACTGGAAGTAGCACAGATATGAATGGTTATCATTGAGAATCATGGGGTACAACTTGTCATGCAACTCCAAGGTCCAAATTTGCTGGAAAAGTCGCCCAACTGTGAAACAAGTCATATATATATTAATAGAAAGGAGCTCTCATTTATATTTGCATAGTCCTTACTGATTTACATCAGCAGAACAAATGCAGGAAGTGATGTGTGCACATGGGCCAGAAGCAAATGTGTGGTGATGCCAAACAAATTAATGAACCCCACCCACACCAAATCTAACTACCACATCCATCCCCACATTGAGTAAGCACAAGTACATATTATACACTTTATCGGCAAATGAGCAGCACCTCCTCTTTGCTAAAGAGGGACCTCGCCATGTCCACCTAGATGGAGATCCTGACCAGCACAGGAACTTCTGGGTGATTACATCGACTAATTTCCGGGTCAAAAGGTGAAACCACGCTCTTTTGATCGCAGCTGCGAATATTTGATCGCAACCACGATTAAATTATTTTTTATTTATTTGCAGATATGCAAATCTGTATTTCTACATATATATGATATTTGAAGGTAAACTTAAGTGAGTTTGATAAGAAATGGTGTCCCTGGATAGCAGCAGGTGAATTACAAAGGCCCAGTTTGAGCCTTGGTTCACACTGACAGTGGGAGGAAATCATGCTAGTTCAGCTAAACTCACACGATTTCATTCCAGCATGTCAGTCCCAACTGCGGGGGGAATTTCAGAGACATCTGTGCAGGTTACTGCACTGATGTCAATAAAAATCACACCCCTAAGTCGCCAAAAAGTAGTACAGAAACTACTTTTAGAAATTGCGGTGCCGTACCAATTAGAACGGTGCAATTGCCCCCAATTTGACTTGTCAAACCGTATGTCAAATTGCACCAATGTGAACCAGGGCTGACACATACAACACTGCCTATCCACCAGCTGAATTCATTACCTGCAATTCTCCACAGCTGTTATATATAAAGATTGCACCTTTATCATTTACTTGCAGGTGTGCTAAAGATATTAGTTTTTTTTGGTGCACAAATACATATAGAAATTATAAGATATAAAAGAAAGATTTTGCACTTCCCCAAAACCACCACGCCCAAAACTTATTTAAAAAAAGAAAGAAAAGAGAAAAAATAATAATAAAAACACAACAAACAAGCTTAATAATGTACTTTTATTTTGCCAGCAGAAACAAAATTATGTACATTCATTTACTAGCTTCAAAAAAATTTCTACAGAGGTATATGGTGCTACATTTAACAAAACAGTTTGCAATTGGGTTTTAAGGGCCCTGCTCATAGGAGCTTACAATCTAAAATTTGTATAAACCTTAGAATGGACACAGCTTTACTTTCAGTGTATAATGGGTAACATTTCATACAACTACTCACCCACCAGCTCACATTTTTATCTGCAAGATTTTAGAAACATACTTAACATTCATTATTCTTACAAAGCATTTCAACATAGTATAAAAAAAAAGGCACTTATTCAGAATATAACACCCACCACCAGCCCACAATCCACACACATACATAAGTGACCATGTTCTGCTGGAAGCTGTATTTCTGTGTACATGATTAACCACCTCCCACCCGGCCGCTGCACATATACGGCCGGGTGGGCGCTTCCTCTTGAGTGAACGTTCAGGAACGTCCCTCAGAAGGAGGGGGATCCCACGCAGTGGTGCAATCGCAATGCACTCGTGTCACCTGGACATGACGCATCTACGATCGGCAGAAGGGCTCTGTGATTAGCCCTTCTGATCACATGATGACTGTGTCCAATTACAGCCGTCATGTGATGTAAACAGAGAGCTGTTTGCTAGGCGATTGGCTTTCCTCTCCTCACAGTTGTCAGAAGTTGTCAGTAAGAAGAGGAGTGCGGATCGCTGAAGCCGGCCTGTGATCAGTATGAGCTGTTTTTTGCAGCTTTTTACACACTGATTACTGGCCTAGTGTCCCCACACATGTCCCCACACAATGTAAAATCACAATGTCCCAAAAATTGTGTCCCCAAAACACTGTCCCCACACACATGTCCCCACACATGTCCCCACACAGTAAAAACACCTATCCCCCACATATGTAACAGTAACATCAAATGCCCCAATGATCATCTGCACACATATGTACATGATCATCTGCGCACATCTGTATATGATCATCCGCGTACACCTGTCCGTGATCACAAAAAACAATTATACACTTAACGGTATTTTTTTTACCAAAGACATATAGCAGAATACATTTTGGCTTAAATTTATGACAAAATTAGATTTTTTGGATTTCTTTTAAAACATAAAGTAGAAAATATTGTTTTTTTTAAAAAATTTCCGCTCTTTTTTTGCTTATATCGCAAAAAAATGATTTGTGAATAAATAACAGCAAAAGAAAGCTCTATTTGTGTGAACAAAATGATAAAAATTTCATTTGGGTACAGTGTTGCATGACCGCGCAAGTTTTATTAAAAGTGCAAGGGCGCTGAAAGCTGAAAATTGGCCAGGGAAAGAAAGGGGAGAAAGTGCCCAGTATTGAAGTGGTTAAGCAATGAGATCAAAGAATAAAAGGTCAGCAGATTCTCCCAAACCATGTTAGCTTAGTCAGACAGGAATAATACACACACAACATTGAAGCATGGCCACATAAACCCACTTTTGATTAAAAAAATGCACAAGAATTTCAGCAAACAGCCCTAGTTGGGCGTTTGTCAATATGCACAATATCATCCCTTCTCCCCCACAAATTACAGCAAAAAACCTGGCCTTCTCAGGCCAAATGAACCCCCAGCCTACTGCAGCCCTTTATATAAGATAGGTTGTAATGTTAGCACACTGACACGCCCAATAGAAGTACACGCCCACCAGTATCTTTCAATCTGTCTCTTCATGTATCTCTAAATTGATTGCACTTGATGAGCAGGAACACATAATACCATTGGCAACTGTGTTAGCCCTTGGCTATGTGCATCAAATCTCCAACTACAGGCCAAAGATCGAAGTCCATTTGCATGCACATAAACAAAGCAACAGTTTTCTAAGCATATGTACTTGTGCAGTGTAAAGCCTACAATTTTAAATGTCCAAGTCCCTGGGCATGATTAGTGCTAACAAACATTAACATCAGTCCCTGGCTGCAATGAGCTTCCAATCTAAAGTCAAAACTAACTTTCTTACATTAGAGACTATTTCGACAGGAGACAAACAAAATACCAGCATGTCTTTGGATTGGGGTGAGAAACCCACACAGGGAGAGCATATAAACTTTAACACAAGCATTAACATGTTGGGGAATTGAACCATCAACCCCAGTGCGGCTAGACAGAATTGTTACCCATTTAGCCAGCAGACAGCCTCACACATGTTGTCTGCATCTCTGTGGTGTGAACCAGCCCTAAGTCCATAGCCATGCTCAGTGTCACAAGTAATATGCAATATATTGTCCGAAGTATTGGGACGCTGGCCTTTATACACACATGACTGTAATGGCATCCCAGTCTTAGTCCGTAGGGTTCAAAATTTATTTGGCCCACCCTTTGCAGCTATAACAGCTTCAACTCTTCTGGGAAGGCTGTCCATAAGGTTTAGGAGTGTGTCTATGGGAATTTTTGACCATTCTTCCATAGGTGCATTTGTGAGGGCATTGATGTTGGACAAGAAGACCTGGCTTACAGTCTCCGCTCTAATTCATCCCGAAGGTGTTCTGTTGTGTTGAGGTCAGGACTCTGTGCAGGCCAGTCAAGTTCCTCCACCCCAAACTCATCCATGTCTTTATGGACCTTGCTTTCTGCACTGGTCCAAATTATTTGGTGGAGTGGGGATTATAATGTGGGGTTGTTTTTCAGGGGTTGGGCTTGGCCTCTTAGTTCCAGTGAAGGGAAATCTTAAGGTGTCAGCATACCAAGACATTTTGGACAATTTCATGCTCCAAACTTTGTGAGAACAGTTTGGGGATGGTCCCTTCCTGTTCCAACATGACTACGCACCAGTGCACAAAGCAAGGTCCATAAAGACATGGATGAGCAAGTTTGGGGTGGAGGAAATTGACTGCACAGAGTCCTGACCTCAACCTGATAGAACACACCATTTGGCTGAATTAGAGCAGACACTGCAAGCCAGGCCTTCTCATCCAACATCAGTACCTGGCCTCACAAATGCACTCCTGTAAGAATGGTCAAACATTCCCATAGACACACTAAACCTTGTGTACACCCTTCCTAGCCTTCATAGAATCTTTTCTAGCTGCAAAGGGTGGGCCAAATCAATTTTTAACCCTACGGACTAAGACTGGGCTGCCATTAAAGTTCATGTATGTGTAAAGGCAGGCGTCCAATACTTCTGGCTAGATAGTTTATCTGGCAAGATTTACAATGGTGGTGGAACCCTCCTACACATAAATACTACATTTAGACATAGTTTTAGGACCTTGGAGATGAGACAACATCTCTCCATGAAGCGGCATATTTGGGATTTAAACCCAGACACTCAGGGATGCTAAGCAGAAGTCCTAACCTCTAAGCCACAGGGCTGCATCATGTGAGAACCTCCTACACATAAATACACATAAATACTGCATTTCTTTGGACATGCAGGTGATGGAATTACATTACTAAGAGTTATTCTTCTTGATTTATTCTGTGATATTTGGTGATTCTTTGTGGGTGAGTGTAGAATAGTATTATTACCCTCAAATTTTTGGGAATTACATTTTGATTTGTGATGTTGGTACACATATCACATTTTTTGGGCTCAAATTATGATTATTTGTAAATAATAAAAAGCACAAAAAATTGTGACTCATTTTAAATTTGTATCAGCAATGGTATTGTTTGTGGTTTGTAAAGACACCTGTGTGAGTTTGGGTAAAGATTGTTGTGAGATGGAGAGTAACAAGTGAAAGTGACAAAGAAAAATATATTTTACCAAAACATCAAAACATTCCACATTTTAGCATTCTTAAAAAAAAAATAGTTGAAGTTGAAGCAACAATGTTGCAAAGGAAAATTTATTTCAGAGAAAGATACATTTCATCTCAACATTAAAAGGATTTATTTGGGGAAGTTACAATTGTACCATTAGAATCAATGTCTAAAACCTGCATTGGACTATAATAGCCCAAAAAAATGCTCTTTAATACAGCGCTCATTTTGGTATTTACAATAGTGCCCTGTAAAAAAGACATTGGAGCTAAAATGAGAGCCATTTGCAGGTCTGAGCATGCACAGTTGTGCTGGCACCTAGTTGTACAAAAACTGGGAATTTTTCACTTCTCAGATTTTTAAAGATATTTCAGTGTAGAAATCACTTTTTCACACAGTTTAAAAGCAGATTATCTTTAAATAATATATCACATATTTCAGTACCATTTAGGCAAATATATCATGCTCTAAACATTATTTCCATGTGCACTACTCCAGGTTTTAGCAGAGTAAGGGTCTGGGCGCTGTTTGGTTTCAGGAAACTATAGTAAATTTGATTTTGGGAGTATTTTTTTAACAGCACTATAGTGAATACCATTTTATCGCTAATTAGGGCCAATTAGTGCGATTAGCGCTAATTTGCGGTAATTTTTGCTACTCAGCGCTGCGGCGCTATAGTAAATGACCCCCACTGTATCACTGTTAATATCCCCACTGTAAAGTGCCATAGGCAAATCTTCTATTTTCTATGTTACACCCACATGTTGCTTGGCATAAATACATGTACATGTAGCATGTAAATAACATATTTATTGCTTGGTCCACTTTAAGTGTTCAAAATTTAGGTTAATTTAAAACTTATTTTGACCAGTTTAGCCCTTAAGTGTTAAAGGGGTTGTAAAGGTAAAAATTTTTTCACCTTAATGCATTCTATGCATTAAGGTGAAAAAACTTCTGACAATACCGCCGCCCCCAGCCCCCCCGTTTTGTTTACCTGACGCCTCGAAAGTCAGCTTCGCGTTCCCGACATCTATTCCTCCGCTCACCCTGGCCACTGATTGGCTACAGTGGATGGATTGGAAGCAGCGCAGCCATTGGCTTGCGCTGCTGTCAATCACATCCAATGACGCGGCGTGCTGGGGGGCGGGGCCGAGTGATACAATGAGCGGCTATAGCCGCCGGCTGTATCACGGGAGCGCGCCCGCAAGCACTAACCACCATGCGAGGGAGCTCGCATTAAGGTGGTTAATGCTTGCGGGGAGGAGCTGAAACAGCCGCCGAGGGACCCCAGAAGACCAGGTTCGGGGCCACTCTGTGCAGAACGAGCTGCACAGTGAAGGTAAGTATAACATGTTTGTTATTTTTAAGAAAAAAAAAATTACCTTTACAACCCCTTTAACTATAGTGATACTATCAAGCACAATGAATAGTTTAATTTCCCATTTCCTTTACCATGGCTCCCAACATTGCCAGTGGCTATGGATTCATTACAATAAAGCAACCAGCTGATGCCCAGGACTACAAGAAAATGGTGATTGACCTCACTCTGTCTAGCCGTTCTAACGATCACAATTATACTACAATGGTTTTAGCTTGGCTCCCACCGATGGGAGAACGCCCCACTAATGCAGTCCACCCAATTTTGGGACTTAATCATACTATAATAAAGCCCAAAGTTGGATGAAACTTGTTAGAGGGGTTTCTCACATGGGTAGGAACCAAGCTGAAGTGATTTAATGTAATTGTGAACATTAGTGTGCCTGGGGCACCATTTTCTTGTGGTCCTGATCAAGCCAGGCAAGCCAGTGTATACCCTGATGAGCACATGGAAGCAGCACAGATAGCCAGCCAGAGGAATCCATTAAGGCATTCGAGCTGTACCTTTTGAGTTTGTCTTTTGATAACTACAGGGATGCCTGACAAAATAAGTCAAAATAGTCAAATCAGTTATTTCTAAAGGTAGAATAATTCATGTATTTAATGTACATTGACCCTATAACTTTACGCTATGCTGTAAGTTTAAACATATTCTGACTATAAAATATAATGAATGCATCTCACAGAACAAAGTGTATGGAAAACTAAGATGTACTCTATATAATGAGATTATTCTTTAAACTTATAAAGCAGTAATACATGTGGCTAGCAGCTGGGGGTTTTCATTGTATACAGTATTTCCATACTTTTCATCGAGTTATGTAAAATGTTTTAATGCTGCATTTCATTGGACAGGTGAAATGAAAGCAATTTTCAGTGACCTTTCATACCGAGCACATTTTAATCTAGCTGGATGTAGCTGTTTTTTAATATATGAAATAATACATATTTCAAAAATGCAACCTGCCATATAATAAAGGAAGTCTCTTGTGATTTATGTGGGGTTACTCATAAATACAAAATTTAGCTGAATAGACCTGAATATGAACTTTTAAAAGTTTAATATTGGTAGAATTTTGCCTTGATATTGCACAGTCTTTAAATTAATATTGTATAGCGGTGCATAGGGAGCACTTACTTCATATGTTTTAGAGCTATTTCCTTCTTGACTCCATGTTCATTGCTAATCATCCATTTTCCATAATCAAGAAATTAAAGGGAAATCAACTGTTTGTAATGTTTGAAATTTAAAGCAGATCTAAGTGGATGACATTTTGTTCACTAAAACCTGTATTTTTTAAAAAATTTCCTTTTTTGATAAAATATGCTTTTTACCTCCAAATCATCCCCTCATTTTAATTCAGTGCTGCTGATCTGCTCCATCATCTTTTATTCACTTACTATCTACAGACATGCACTCCAGCAATAGCTGAACATGAATACTCAGGACTGGGTGCAGGGTAGTGATAATGGTTGGTCATGTACAGTATGTGCAATGTGTGTCAGTATGTTTAGCTGCTTGTAGTTTTAACTAGTTTACTTGAAAAATTTTCCTTGTAAGAGTTCCTGGGTATGCTATGGAGTAGGGGGGCACTGTGAAAACTATGAGCTGATAAACTATTTTCCATACAAAAAAGAGCACTGATACTGTTTGTCCTGGGATCATGTTAATAAATGTTTGTACAATATTTTGTAGATTCATGATTTTCCTATTAGTTTCAATCAGGAGTGCACGGGGACAACAAAGGAACACAGTTGGGAGTCACTTGTCACTCCAATACAGGAAATCCCAGAACCAAGAACTTTATGGCAGGATTTTAATATAATATGTTTGAAAGTATATTAACACGTTAAAGCTTATATGAGATTTTTGTGATTGTGTTTAGTATGTATACATTAATTAAAGATACTAAAGGGTTTAGTCCTCATAAAAACTGAATCTAGTAGAACAATGTTTGAAATTAGGCCATGACTAATAATGTCTTAAGGTGTATGCAAGTATGTTGATGGGCTGATGTATGCTTGCATTGGCTGCTCAAGCAATGTTTTTTTTTACAAAATAAAGTTACTGCACATGCTGAGTATATAACTCAATACATATGTGAACTGTCCAAGGTTTGCCCAATCCTAATGGCTCTGGATTTAGCTGAAGTAGCAGCACTGCAGCCTGTTGTAAATATGTGTACCACTAGCTGCCTGTAGTTCATACCTGTTAGCATTTTATTTTATGTGACAGTGGGCTTCATTCCCAGAACCAGATTGCATGAGGTATGTACAGTAGGTGTCCAGACACATTTTCCCTAAATACAGGCGTTAAACTCAATTCACAGAAGGAAATAAATAATTAAATGCATGTGGTAATTATTTAGTAGTTGAAGCATGCAGTATTTAACAAATGTTTACTGGTTGTTAAGGGGTGGGCAGTTGCTGCCATCCTTAACAGCCAGTAACTGTCATGATTGTTAAGGAGCGGGTGGCCACCATGTCCCTAACAATCCATGAATGATGTTGGATCTATAGTGGGGGACCATTTTTTTATTTTTGTTTATTTGATAAAGGACTTGTCAAAATATGCCTCCTGTGTTTATACACTACACTTTTTTTGGTTGAATGAGTAAGATAAGAGGGTCTGGGATCCGGGGACCTCCTTGTTAAAAGGGGCTTTCAGATTCTGATAAGCCCCCAGCCCACAGACCCCACAACCACCGGCTAGGGTTGTGGGTAAGAGGCCCTTGTAACATGGTTACAAGGTGCTTTGGTGCTTTAGGGTGAAGAGATACCCTGCCCCAAAGCAACCCCCTATGTTGAGGGCAAGTGGCCTGGTATGGTTCGGGGGGGTGCTTGCTCACCCCCCTTTTCCTGACCTGCCAGGCTGCATGCTTTGATAAGTGCCTGGTATGGAATTGGGGGGATCCCATGCCATTTAAAAAAACCTGAAGGTCCTGGTATGGATTCAGGGGGACCTCACACCATGTGTTTCCTGATTTTTTAATGCCAGTAAATTGTTTTCCTTACATTCAGCTGTGAAACCCGCTGCAAGGCTTCACTACCGGTTTCCCTTTTCCGAGATAGCAACAGCAGCACCCAAGAGCTGATTGAAAAATCAGCTTGGATGAGGACATCGCTGGATTCGTGGACAGGTATGTGTCCTAATATTAAAAATCAGCAGCTACAGAATGTCATGGAATGTGCGTAATCCATGTCACTTTCAGCCTTTTGGTATAATTTATCTTAGTACGACCCTGTTTCCCGTATCTTCCCAACTAACACAGACATGACCACCATTCTTACATCCTTAGCTCCACAGCTCACCTGTCCCTGGAGAGACTGTGTTCTGTTTATTTAGAGTACTTAACAATAGAGCTTTATGGTTTCACAATTGGCCAATCAAACACAGGCATTCCTTCAAACAGGAGGAGTTATACAAATCTCAACCAATGAACAATGACTAGGGTGGTGTATGGGTGTGTCTGGGCAGGGGGAGTGTGTATGATTTCCCTCGCCCTGTACCTGTAAGCCATCATCTTCAGCTAGACAAAGAAAGTCGCATGGCTGGCCTTGAAATCATGGACACGTCCCCGACCATAACAATTCAAAGACTGCTATTTTTACCGTTGGCACAGATGACACAGACATGTAAATCCTTGAGCCTTTGCTGTAGGCTTCATGTTCTTGGCCTAATTTGAATATATGCCACACAGTTCAGACCCCTCATGCTGGCTCTCATATAATGGAATGCCAAGAATTTATTTATTTCATAGAATCACTATTAATATACTTACTTAAATTAGTTTGCTAAGAAAAAATGCAATAATAAAATGTACTCTCTTCTATTATTTTCTTTTGGCACTAACAATACAAAAGTCATGTTCAATTTGTAAATTGATTGAGAAAGGAAATGGATGGGCTGACATTATCACTTCAGGAAAAATTAATGTAGAAACCATCTCTCAAAGGAAACTTTTCTTTTTTAATTATGTAATCTAGAGTTTTGCTGTTGATTGTCTTAAGACATCAAATAATTTCAGAAAAGCCATTCAACATCTCAACCTTTCAAATCTATCAAGTGGCAAATTTAATCATAATGAGATCCATAGTGTATTTCTTCACAAAGTTAAAAAAAGAACAATAAATTAAACTGCAAAACAACTACAAAACAACCTAACTTTTTACAAACCAGAGGCCATGTCACCCCAAGAAATTATCGAGTTTTCAATTGTACATTATTATTTATTGGAAACACAGGGGCAAAGCAAAAAGGTTTCTCTAGACCTCCACAGATGCACCATATATTTAAACAGAGCTACCACTGGTCAAATAAAACCATCAATAATACTAGCAAAGGAATAGACTGTCATGCAGGGTAGAGTTAACACAGTACATTTTGTTTCTTTCTCCCAGGTGTAGAAAATATCATCGCAGCTCTTATTAAACAGAATATGTTATTCTGAGACAGGTGGAAATATATTATACACAGTTCTCAAAGGCTAAATTTGTTTTCTTTCATTTTTTACAATTAAAAAAATCATATTTTACAATGCAAATATAGGGCTTTATAGACTGAAAATGCCTTGCAAAATAACTGTTAAACTGTACAAGGTGTACATACAGAATATGGGGGTTTGGATAGTGAATAAGTCTTAAAATCTCATAATAAAAGGGTGGAAAAAGAAGGTGGGGGTAAGATGGCACTGAGATACCATAGGAAGGTAGAAAAAGGAGATGCGTGGAGGGCGGGAGGGAGAAAATAGGGGAAGAGGTGAAGTTGAGAAAGGGAAAAAGGGGAAACGGGGAGGAGACAGGTAAAAATAAATTTTTACGGCCCACCTTTACTCATCTGAAAAAAATGAGAGGTCCCAACTGACTGGCACCTTCCTACCAGGGTTGCCAAAGCACACTCACTTATCATAAAGTGCACTGTTATTTTTTTAGGATGAATTATTTTTAGGCATATTTCCATTTCTAGATGTTCCATAACATAGCAATTTTTTTAGATGAATTATGGTCCACTTTACATTGTTTTCTTGTTTAAAGCCCATTTCCACTCTAAGTTATGTGACAAAGCACAAAAAAAAAATCCATCCAGGATAGGGCAAGAATTCAAACAAAGAATCAATAACAACTAACAATAGGCTAAGGGCCTCATCACTGCCATGTTCACACAATATTAGCAGTCTAGAAGGAGCATGTTTCAATAGAAAAATAGAATCCAACTGAGGTGTGACCAAACTGTTTCCACTGTTAAGAGCTCACGCCCAGGTATTGTGACCCATACTGCATGAATCAACCATTTGTTTATATGACTGGAGTCGCCAGGAGATGATTGCACTCTGTGTAACTCTTAGGGGGTGTAGTGGCCATACCAATAGAGCTGTTTGTCCTATGTAAAAAGGCATGCAGGGCATGCAGCTCCTAGCAGCTCTAGCCACATAAAGAGAAGGTGATTCACACTAGACATGTGCACTGCTGAAAAATTAGTTCGTTTTCATTTTCGTTTCATTTGTTTTCTTTGTTTTTCGGGTAATTTGTTATGATCGAAATTCATTATCTCAAATAAATTCACAACTTCAGAAAAATTTGAATTTGTTATGGTCCATTCATTTAAATGAAGTATTGGTAAATTAGAAAATTAGAACATTCGTAAATTCTAAATTTAATAAATTTGTAAATTAGATAATTCGGAAACTCAAAAACTCGAAAATTCGAAACTTCGAAAATCCGAAAATTCAAAAATCCGAAATACTATCTAACTAACTAATAATAACTATGAAATTATAAGTATTGGAATTGCCTTTAAAATTTGGCTGTTTATAAATGTAACAAATACGAATTTATCCGAAGTTATGAATTATCCAAAATAACGAATGTTGCATCTAAATGAGTGGAAGGTAACACATTAATAACAATAATAAATAATAATAATAAAATGTTTTTATTATTATTATTATTTATTATTATTAGTTAGTTTAGATGCGGCATTAGTTATTTTGGATAACTCATAACTTTGGATAAATTTGTACTCGTTACATTCACTAACAGCCAAATTTAAAAGGAAATTCCAATACCTATAATTTAATAGTTAGTAATAGGTATTATTAGATTATTAGCAGTTAGTTATTATTTCAGATTTTCGGGTTTTCAAATTTTTGGATTTTTTTTCTTATTTTCAGATGTTTGTTCTTTTTTCTTATTTTCGGATTTTAAACTTTTCAGATTTTTCAAATTTTCTAATTTTCGAGTTTACAAATTTTCAAATTTCCAAATTTACGAATTTTCGAATTTACGAATTTTCGATTTTACGAATTATCGTTTTCAGAAAAATTTGTTAAATGGGTTTTCGTTAATTTGAATATTTATGAATTAACAAATTTATTGAATTTCGACGAAAAACTAATTTGGAACAAAACGAATTGCGCATGTCTAATTCACACTGTATTTGCAACAGCACCAATGTAAATGAAGCTTAAGAAGTAGGTATATAATATATATCAAGCCAGGCATTGAAGTCAAATCCTGTAGAATCTACTGGAGAAGACTTCAAAGCTTTCAGTTTCTAGGTCAATCTCACCAGATAATGTTCAGCTTGCATTAGAAGGACTATGACTGGTCCTGAAAATGTTCAGGTTGCAATTTTGCTATGCACTTATGCAAGTGCAATATACACTTATAATGATTCTAAGAGCCTGCATTGATGGGCTTTATGATCTTCAAGCTTATTTTGCTATCTTATACATTCTCTTTGAAAATATTATTTAGACAATACTAGCTACAGTATGTTGCCATATACATTGATGATACAAATTACATAGAAAATGCACTGGCACCTGTCAGTCACATATTTAATTGTTAGTGGTGTTTTGTAGACAGCGTTTATGAGATCGATAGATCTATATTCTGTGCTATTTATCCAGAGATTGTTGTCTTCCATTAGCCTCAAGGGTTTACATTTATACATTTTGAAACGGAAAGCAAATGATGTTTCCTTTCATCTTGGTCTTTTCTACTTTATTAACAGAATTCTAGTTATGTGCTGTTTAGTAAGTTTGTGAGCCTTCCTGCCTGATTACTCATGGCACCTATAGTACCATGCTGAGACTAATAAAACATGAGACAAACCTATTTCCTTTCATTTCTCCAGGGATTGATTTCTTAATGAAGATCTTTCTAGGTATATTTACAATTTGTTAGCTGTTCCATGGAGTCTGAATGTTAACCTTCTTGATCAGTCATTAATGACGCTGCTGTTGCCCTGCAGAGAGAGATTTACATGAATAATGTCAAGGAAATCTAAGTCGTTTGTTCCATTAACTCCGCCACCAAGGTTATACCAGGTGATATATGTGTACACTAGCTATACACTTGGAGTGACTGTCTCTGTTCATGCCACTAAAACTTCTACATGGAATACAGTAGATATTGAGGTCATTTGTCATTTTTATTGCAAGTCTTTTAATTACCGTATGTTATTTTCTCATTTGAACTTTAAAAATTATGAAAAACAAAAACACTGCCATTCAAGCGCTAAAGATTGCAGCTCAAACATTTAACTGGAAAGTCTTCCCATACATCAATCCAGGTATAATGATGTTCATGGCTTTGCAGCTCCCTTCAGATCCAGAAAATCCAAAATGAACCCTATAATCACAAAATGATAGAGTGCACAAGTTTTGAGCAACACCTTTGAGAATAAAATCCAAATAAAATACTCACAAAAGTATTAAAAATACAAAGCATGTAACAATCTACCATAGCCCATGAACAAGACCTCCTCTCATATCCATTGTTTAAATAATCAATTAAACACCCTTTCTGCAATCTTCTATTGATACATGTTAGCATTTTGATGGACAAGTCCTCTTCCCTAGAATTAATCTACTTGTACCCATGCTTGCCATTAAATAGTCTTTGTTAAGCAAGGGGCAATTTATCATTTGAATCGGCTATCTTGTTACATATTAGCGTTGGCACATACAGCATATGCTACCATAACAGATGGCTCCTGAATGAATAGGTCTACATGGGCCTTTATAGAGAACAGAAATCAGAGCTATCTGATGTGGTAATAAAATATTTATATATGACAAAATATTGAAGAATTAAAGTCTAACTCAACTTAATTTTTTTCTAGTTTTGGATACAATGGGTAGGAGTTAACATTTCTGTCAGGTATTTATTTATTTTTGTTATCCCATTTAGGAGACTACCCTTGTTATCTCTTCCTATGACATCTGTACAAGGAATGGGGGGGTTGTTACCGGGATGAGAAGGCACAAATGGCAATAAAAACATTATCAGAAGTTGTGCTTTTGTTTTTTGTCTGTGTTATTTCTATAATATGATATACTGACAAGTAAGGAGGTGAACCTTCTTAGAAGGGAAATAAATGGCAATAAAAACTAAAAACCCGACAAAGGCTCTGTTTATTCCTGTACTATACAAAAGAATGTTTTGGCTGGAGTTGGGCATTAACCACTTCCATACCAGGCACTTTTGCCTCTTCCTGCCCTGTACAATTTTCAGCTTTCAGCGCTGTCACAATTTGAATGAGAATTGCACGGTCATGCAACACTGTACCCAAACAAAATTTTTATCATTTTCTTCCCACAAATAGAGCTTTCTTTTGGTGGCATTTGATCACCTCTGGGGTTTTTATTGTTTGCTAAACAAACTAAAAAAGACCAAAATTTGGAAAAGAAAGTTTTTCTTAGTTTCTGTCATAAAATTTTGTTTTCCTCTTCAATGACGGGCACTGATGAGGTGGCACTGATGGGCACTGATGAGTTGGCACTGATAAGGTGGCACTGATGAGGAGGCACTGATATGCAGAATTGATGGTCACTGATAGGCGGCACTGATATGCAGCACTGATGGGCACAAATAGGCGGTACTGATATGCAGCACTGATGAGCACTGATAGGCAGCACTGTTGGGCACTGATAGGTGGCACTGATGGGCACTGACAGGCAGCACTGATAGGCAGTACTGATTGGCACTGACAGGTCTCCCTGTTAGTGCGAACCGAGGAATGCAGTTTACCGGCACTTCCTGGTTCATGAGATGATCAGCTGTGATTGGTCACAGCTGATCACGTGGTAAGAAGCCTCTGACAGAGGCTCCTTATCACGATCGGAGATCAGACTGACATGCCGCACTCGCGATCGCCGCGCGCACCTGTGGGCGTGCGCTGGCATGTTATCCTGCTGGATGTCATATGACGCCCAGTCAGGATAACAGAACTACTTCCCATCCATCAATCAGCTATAGGCCGGGCGGGAAGAGATTAAAGAATAAATAACTTATCAATGTGAAAAAAATAATGATTCCACACCTATCCTTCATTTATGTATACAATTGAACATTTTTTTGAAAACATTTTCATAAGATGAAATAATGAACCCAATTAAAGGGGTTTGTAAACCTTATTTTTTTTTAATTAAAATAATAAAAGGTTAATATTTACCTGCTCTGTGAAATGGCATTGCATAGAATGGCCTCTTCTCAGGTCTCCCTGCCAGCACCCTAGAGTGCTCCTCTTCTCCGTGTGTCACCAGAGGAATCCTCACATACACAGCAGGACTCCCCCACTCTCTGTTCATGGGATCTGACTTCCTGTGAATGCAGGAAGAGAGCTGCTAAAAGGCACAGCACAGGATCGAGTGAGGACTGAAGTATTTAGGAGGTGAGGGAGCAATACAAACACTGGAACATTTTTTACCAAATGCAGGGAATGCATTAAATTGATTCTAAAGGTAGAAAGTTTTTTTTTATCTTAATGTATTTCATGGCAGAAGGTTTTTAAGATTTCTAAAGGTAGAAGTTTTTTTTTTATCTTAATGCATTCTATGCATTAAGATAAAAAAAACCTTCTGTGTGTAGCATCCCCCTTAGCCCCCCTAAAACTTAGCCCAAACTTCCTCCAGCGATGTGAACGAGTGCCTTGGCTGCCTGGGACTCTCCCTCCTGTTTGTCTGAGACACAGCAGCAGCGCCATTTTTGAGATGAATTATGGTCCACTTTACATTCTTGTTTGAAGTACAATTTCACTTTAAGTTTTGTGACAAAGCACTAAAACACAAACATCCAGGATAGGGCAAGAATTCAAACAAAGACTCAATAACAACTAGTAATGTGCTAAGGGCCTTATCAAAGTCATGTTCATACAATATTAGCGGTCTAGGAGGAGCATGTTTTAATAGAGAAATAAAATTCAATTGAGGTGTGACACAACTGTTTCCACTGTTAAGACCTCATGCCCAGACATTGTGACCCATAGAGCATGAATCAGCCATTTTTTTATATGACTGGAGTCGTCAGGAGTTGATTGCACTCTGTGCCTTACTCTAAGGGGGTGTAGTGGCTGTACAAACAGAGCTGTTTGACCTATGTAAAAATGCATGCAGGGCATACAGCTCCTAGCAGCTCTAGCCGCATAAAGAAAAGGTGATTCACACTGTATTTGCAACAACATGTAAATGAAGCCTAAGAAGTAGGTATATAATATATACCAAGCCCTTCATGCAAGTCAAATCCTGTAGAATCTACTGGAGAAGACTTCAAAGCTTTCAGTTTCTAGGTCAATCTCACCAGATAATGTTCAGCTTGCATTAGAAGGACTATGACTGGTCCTGAAAATGTTCAGGTTGCAATTTTGCTATGCACTTATGCAAGTGCAATATACACTTATAATGATTATAAGAGCCTGCATTGATGGGCTTTATGATCTTCAAGCTTATTTTGCCATCGTATACATTCTCTTTGAAAATATTATTTAGACAATACTAGCTACAGTATGTTGCCATATACATTGATGATACACATTACTTGGAAAATGCACTGGTACCTGTCAGTCACATATTTATGAGAGGGCAATACAAACACTGGAACATTTTTTGCAGGGAATGCATTGAAGTGATTCTAAAGGCAGAAGGTTTTTTTTTACCTTAATGCATCTTATGGCAGAAGGTTTTTAAGGATTCTTAAGGTAGAAGGTTTTTTTTTATCTTAATGCATTCCCCTCAGATCCCCTAATACTTACTTGAGCCCGATCTTCCTCCAGTGATGTGCACAATAGGGGTGCGCATCTTCACTGGTCTCACGATTCGATTCGATTATCTGGTCAACGATTCGATTCTAAGATGCATCACGATGCATCACGATTACTGACATGCTACCACTTCCGCTTGGGCCGCCTAGGCGGCTCTTCCTCCCTGGGTCCCAGAAGATTGGCTGGCCAATGGCAGAGTGCAGTGCGGCTCGTGCAGTCTGCGCCCAGCTGTGAAGCCATAAGCTGTCACGGGTGGGTGTCACTGCCCACAGTAGATATGACGGCGCAGAGGAGAGGGAGAGGAGCGAGGCTCCGTGCGGCTGCATCGATGGGCCGTGGGACAGGTGAATGTCTGATTATTAAAAGTCAGTAGTTACACTTTTTGTAGCTGCTGACTTTTAATAAACTAAAAAATGGGTGGAACTCCACTTTACGTAGTGCACTAATCCGGTGCACTACAGGGTACAGGAATTCACACACACGGCTGCTGGGAGGTCAGGAGGGATTACAATCCACAACTGACAAACAGCCCTGTGAAGTTCCCTGTACTGTCTCTGTGATGGCATTTCTCTGGGCTCCCTCGTTTGCACCTTCCAGCACACTAGGAGTTAACACAGTGGAATGTGCAAACTGGGGGGGTGGAGAAATAATGTCAGCATAGAACATGTGTAGGAGACAGTGTAAGTACAATGCAAACACATTTGTACTCTACATACTGCTGTTAAAATACCTGTGTGGTAAAAAATGCAGTTATAATCCATTAGGTGCCCACCGCTCTATGTGCATTTTAAAATGTATGCAGCTCGATATCTTATTTTTTAGTCTGTGTATATAACTGTGTTTTTGTCAAAATGGCTTTTGTTAATAAATGCAATTGTAATCCATTAAGTAGTGATCGCAGTATGTGTTTTTTTAAAATATAGGCATCTTCTTACCTCGTTTTTTTAGTCTGTGTATAAAACTGTATAAGCCGCTCATGTGACTGCTCAGTCTGGCCCGCATCTCTCTCCTCTCAGTCTCAGTCTCTCTGTCTCTCCTGATGTCAGTGGGAGTTCTCAGCCCCGCCCACCAACTGTAGCTATCAGATCAGAAGAGAGGCGGGCGGGGGTGATGTCAGGAGATACTGAGAGGAGAGGGGCGGGCCGGACTGAGCAGTCACATGAGCGCCGGGATATACAGTTATATACACAGACTAAAAACGAGGTATGAAGCTACATACATTTAAAAAAAACACATACAGCGATCACCACTTAATGGATTACAATTGCATTTAATAGCAAAAGCCATTTTGGCAAAAATGCTCCTAGCACACTTCCGGGAGGGGCGGGGCAAGGTGGGATGACTTCACACCCAATATTAATTTTTCGGGGTGCTTGCATCGATGCTGCATCGGGGACCCCCGAATCGTGATGCAGCGATTAAATTCCACACCCCTAGTGCACAAGTGCCTTGGCTGCCTGGGACTCTCCATCCTGATTGCCTGAGATACAGCAGCAGCGCCACTGGCTCCTGCTGCTGTCAATCAAAGTCAGTAAGCCAATCAGGAGAGAGAAGGGGCAGGGTAGAACCACAGCTCCATGTCTGAATGGACACACAGATCTGTGGCTTGGCTCGGGTGCCCCCATAGCAAGCTTCTTGCTGTGGGGGCACTCAACAGGAGGGAGGGCCAAGAGAGCTGGCAAGAGACCCGAGAAGAGGGGGATTGAGCTGCTCTGTGCAAAACCATTACACAGAGCAGGTAAGTATAACATGTTTGTTATTTTTAAACCCAAAAAAATAGACTTTACAATCACTTTAAGGTAAAAATGTTTTCCCTTCAGAACCACTTTAAATAACACATGCAAGTTAGAAAAAGGACCCCTTGATTATAATTTTACTTTTTTCCAATTGTAGTTTAAATTCAGCATACAGATAACAGTAACATGTCCTCACTCTTTCATATTAATATTCTGCTCCCATAGATATTGATTGGGGAAAAGGTAGGATAAAATAAATGCACCACATTGCCAATGTCAATGAGGATATGTTTGGAAAAATATAAAAATGAGGAAGCAAATTAATGTTAGTTTTCTTCTGCAATTGAATTCTGTGTTCTGAAAGACTGCCAGACACTGAGACATATGGAGAGACTTCCGGAGACTGTGCTCTGAGAGACAGCCAGAAATAGTTGTCATACATGCAGATTGTGTTACATATAGTGCCAGAGAGACTGCCAGAGACTGTGCCATAAGATAGACTGTCAGAGTTTTTTCCAAGCATAGAGATTGCCAAAAACAATTTTGCTTATAGTATCATGGAAATTATCAGAGATTGTGCCACACAGAGAGACTCTCAGAGGTTGTGCCATGCGGAGAGACTGCCAGAGATTGCATTATACAGAGAGACAGCAAGAACATGAGCCCATATAGTGGCAGAGAGACTGACAGTGATTGCACTATACAGAAGGAAAGCAAGAAGTTACTCCATGCGCTCTGCCCAAGCATGGGCCCCATATAATGTGAGAGACTTCCAGAGACTGTGCCATACAGAGAGACTTGCGGACGCTGAACTATACAGACAGCCTGGCAGGCATTGCTGCATATGAACGGCCAAAACATGGACACCATATAATATCAGAGAGACTATAAGAGACTGTGTCATGTGGATAACTCCAGAATGTCACATATTGCAGACCTATGAAGGGAAGTTTACTTTTGTTGTGTCTATGATTAATTATTAACAAGCATTATATTTTGCTCCACTATTTTCTAGCATAGTTACAGTTCAACACACCTTTATGGACCAACCAGCCATCCAAAAGTCTACAAGACTATTTACAGTTCAATACGATTCCTCCACCTCTCCAGCCCTGGCCTTCCACTTTAGCCCTATCATCACTATATGTGAGCAGTGTGACATCATGGCCAAATAAAAATGGTTGGGGTGCAGCTGGGGATGCACTGATAAAGGCTGCAACGTGTCACTGTCCTTTTGCAGGTCATCCTTTACTTTCTGTCTGGTAGAACCTTTGTCACCATCACATGTGAGGTGAAATCTCAAACAGCAGCAGCAACTTTACAGGGCCAATAAACCTTTATCCAAAACTGCAAAAAATAGTTTGTGAAGCATTCTCTTTAAACCATCCAAAACAAAAAAAAACACATTAGATTTTAATTGGACAGTTCCCTCTTATTCATATGGCCATAAAGCATATAGCAATAGAGAAAGTGAGGATAGAAAAAGGGTTGAAAAATCATAGCTGTTATAATGAACAATTCAACCTGGAGCACTATATTTTTTGTCCCAATTTTTTTCTGCATTTGTATCTTAGTTCTGCTTGAATTTCTAAACCATGAGTATTTTAAACAAATGCATGTCTGAATGCTGCAAAGTGCTCTTTAATGGAAGTGTAATTTATATTTTAGCTATAATTTTCCTTTAATGTACCTTACCAACGCTGTACTGCATTCATAGCACAAGTGCTGTTTGCATTGTTTTCGCTTTGACAAATATATGTGTTGCCAGTCTTCTGAAGCCAGGAGGGGAATTTGCTCATGTTAATTAAAGTCTTCTAGCATTTGTTCAGGCAAAGAAGAATCGCTTATGCTAAAAGCAATGGAGCATAGGAAAAGGTCATATCTCCCACACTTCCCATTTTTAAATGCGGCTAATGTATTGGTTACTGCTGTGTACGTTTTAAGCCTTTACATAGTACTCATTCGTCAACATGCATATGCCAGAATATTATGACATGCACTATGGAACCTGAATAAAACATAAAATCAATCATGTTTGTTTTCTCAAGTTAGAGAGAAAACTATAGTTACAAAAACTGGCTTATTTTTATGTTAATATGACCCCCTGTGATGCATACATGCTGTAGAATTGTGCCATTTCATGCCTTAATGGTTAAGCACAGCACCACGGGACTTCACAATCTCAGCAAATGGTCTCTAATAACATCAATTTAGAGCATACATAGCATACCAATATCAATACAAGTAATGTATTCAAAGGCTCCAAAGCAACTATGAAGGGCAGTCTTTGGTTTGATTGATTTTATGCAACATTGTTTTGAAGAAGCCCAAAGTAGCTATTGTACTTCCTTCAAACTACGTGAGCTTTCCTAAAGGGATTTAAGCACAAGGTTTTTCATTGTCCACTTTTAAAGGTCTGGGATAGAGGGTGAATGTATAATATGGTACTTTTCCTAAACTTTATTAATTTTTTTATGAAGTTATCATCAAATGGGCTTACATTATTCCATGGAACTCAACTCTCTCTTCATCCATAACTTATCTCTTTTAGCTCTTGTTCATTAAAGATATTTTATTCTTAAAGGATATCATTTAAAACCCAAGTACAAAAATGTAGTATATTGCAATTAACCTGTCCTTAGATGTGTTGGCTGTGTTAATGTTCTTGTTTTCTTGCACAAGTACAAGTTCAATACTTGTTGATCTTGCCAGAAGTGCAGTGCCCTTTTTACGTTCTGTGTACTGAACTGATATCTTAAAGTGTAACTAAAGGAAAAACTTTATTTTTTTTAAGTATGGAATTGTTATAACCCCAGTAATTTTTTTTTTTATCTCTGTCCCATTGGGGAGATTTCCCTTCACTTCCTGTCCCATATCAAAACCAGGAACTCAGAGGAAATCCTTCCAATGTGAGGAAATTCTGGCATGTCACCAGGGTAACCAGAGCTAGTGTCCCCATTTCCCCTCTATTACTGTTTGAGTGTCAACCTAAAATTTGGAATATCCTTTTATTTTCACTTTTGATGATAACAGTAAACAAGACAAATAGAGGGGGTGAATCTCCCTAAAAGGCACACAGACAGCAATAAAAACTCATAGGTATTCTAATCCCCCTCCATCCAAAAAAGTGTGCCTTTAGTTACACTTTAAACAAGGTTATTAGCTTTCCCAGCTATCTTCTCTGAACTACAGTACAACTCCCCTCTATGTAAAGAAGAAAACGAGCTGTTTGCAATTCAAATCAAAAAAGCAGGTTAAGGTGACATTGCTGCTCCTTTATTGATCTTGCGCAGTGAGTGTACATTGTCACTCTAAGGTAAGAAGTTTGTTACTAGCAGGATAACCAGGTTAAAATAAAGGAAATGGTGGTTTTTATAAGTGCAGTGGTCTTTAAGAGTCTCCCGAGGGTTAGAAAATCTAATTCTAAGTATAATGGATCCATTCTAAGGCCAAAGAACAGTAACCCCAGTTTTTAAGCTTGCCCAAATCAATCCCTGAGTGTATCCCTAACACTTGTGCTAACCTTAATACTATTACATTTCTTAAACTTGCCCAAATAAATGCTTGAATGTATCCCTAACACTTGTGCTAACCTTAATACTATTACTAACTGTCAAGGCCTGGCCTTGAACCTGGGACCTCTGCTGTGTCTGGCAATGACTCTTCTCACTGAGCTACCTGAGATGCTGGGCAGTGCCCTGTCTGATCCATTGGAAAAACCAAGCCTTGTGCCTTGACTTCTGATGAACCTTGAACCTCTTCTCCCATAACCTTCCTGATGTAAGCCATGTCTCTACACTTCCTGCTTACCAGATTATTGTGCTCACTTCAGCCAGTATCTTGCTCTCATCTTCCCTGCTGCCTTCCATATTGTGCTACCACTTGTTAGCGATCCTTGGCTTGTTCCTTGACTATGCTTCTGCCTGATTCCTACCTGCAACTTCACATTACTGACCTTTGGCTTGTTTTCGGCTTGTTTTACTGACTACACTTCTGTTTGATCCTTACCTGCTGATCCGCGTATGGACCCCAGCTTGCTCACCTCCTAGTGGGGTGATCCTGAGGACCGCAACCTGGTACTAACACGCAGAAAACTCCATCTCCACCATCAGTAGCTCTGTTTAGTACTTAGACTCTGTGTCATCCACCAAGGTGACTGCCTGTGTACCTGTTCTGCTGCTTGGTGGTAGTCCCGCTACTGCTATAGCAACTGGTCTTCAAGCCTGACCCCTGATTGTAAGACTAACCATAAAGAAATCTATAAGCCTAGCACTGGCCTTTATGGTAACCCTAAACAATGCATTAACGTTTGTGACAACTTTTTTTAACACATGTAATCATCATGACACATGCTTCTAGACTGAAAAGAGGAATTTTCTTACCGGGTTACCCAGCAGGGATGCCCCCTGTCCCTGGCCCTTTTTATTCTGGTGCTGGAACTGCTGGCGGCAGCAATTAGGACCAATGTGGACACCTCAGGATGGTCCTACATGAGGACTCAATATAAGACTAACCTCTTTGCTGATGATAGCCTCTTGGTCATCATCAACCCACTTATCTCACTCCCCAATCTGCAGCTCATGCTTGATCGCTTCTCGGCCTTCTTGGGTCTTCGGATCAATCTTTCTAAGATGACGGTACTGAATGTAACTCTCTCCACCGAAGTTGTGGAACAGCTTCAAGAGCACTTTCCATACCGTTGGGTATCGACTATCTATGGATCAAACTGACACCTTCCTACTCTTTCCTGTTTTCTGCTAACTATTACCCACTGTTGCGCACTTCAACCTCCCTTATGCATTCCTGGCAATAGCCTTCTCTCTAATGGATTGGGAGGATTTCTGCTGTCAAAAAGATGATCCTACCCAAGGCCCTATAATATTTCCACATGTAACCAGTGCGAGTGCCCCCCTTTTTTCTTCACCTCCTACAGAATCGGATTCTACAATTTATCTGGGCCCAGAAACGCCCCAGGGGTTCTAGATCCACTCTATGTTTATAGGCTACAAGGGGGTTTAGGGGTCCCTAACATTTCTAAATACTATGCGGCGGCGCAGATCTCCCCACTGGCTATGCTTCACATGGCCTTGGCTGTCCCTTTCTGGGTGTTGCTTAAACTGCCCAACTGTGACCCATATTCAATACAGGCATTTCTTTGGCTTCCCCATAAGTCACATCCCCCCTCTTTGAGCCCCATGATGTTGCAAGGTCTAAGGGTATGGGATTCGGTCTGCTACTCAGGCAATTTGATGTCTTCCTTTCTGTCACTGCTGCCTATCATGCATATTTCCCCAGGTTTGATGGAACCCTGGGCGTTCTCCTGGTGGCTTTCCCGGGGCTTTATGCGGGTCCAAGATTTTCTTTCCTCCTGCTCCTTTCCATCTTGGGAGGCCATTTGTGAGACACATGAGGTTCCAGCCAGGGAGCATTTTCACTTTATTCAACTAAAACATTTGATTGCTGCCCTGTGTTGCACGTCCACCTACCCATATTGAAAAACTTTCTTTGAACATGCATGCCAGCATGCCCCGGGGGCCCCTAGCCTTATCTCAGCCATCTATGCATCTTTGAATGGACACCCATCATCAGCATCCCTCTGCTATATGTCTCAAAAGGAGCGGGACCTCCAGGCCCCAATGGATTTTGAGGACTGGAGTAAGGCTTGGAAAACAGTTGCAAAATGTTCTTTTAATACAAATGTGCTTGAAGCCGCGTATAAGGTTCTTTTTAGGTGGTACTGGGTCCCTGCCCGGGTCCCCCATGCTTACCCAGGGAGTAGTGACAGATGTTTTTGTAACTGTGGGCAAAAGGGAGATGTCCTGCATACCTGGTGGTCCTGCCCAAGACTGGTGGGGTTCTGGTCCAGGGTTTTCGGCCTGCTCCAGACCCTCTTCCATATAACGGTCCACAGGGATGACCCTATTGCATTGCCCAATTCCCGGCCTATATGCATCCCAGAGGAAGCTGGCTGCTTATCTTTTTATAACTGCTAAATGGACCATAGCCCAGGACTGGAAGACCCTGTGCGTTGCCTTTCAAGGGGTGAAGTCACATATGACTGCCCTGATGCTTCATGAGCAGATGTCTAGCATCGTGAATGACTCACACCCTAAATATCTCAAAGTTTGGGAACCTTGGATTTCCTATGAGTTTCCTTCACTTCAAACGGCTTGTTCAGGCCTCCTCTTAATGCTTCCGGTGGCGTATCTGAGTCTGAGTTAATTTTCCTTCCTTTTTCTCTTTCCTTCTCTAGACTCTGTCCTTTCTTACTCCCTCCTACCTTCTTTCTGGTTCTAATTTCTTCTTGTTCTTACAGACTACATCCTTTGGGGTTGGTCTCAAGAATGGGACCACCCCTGGGAGGACTGAGTAGGTTGTGGTGTATGGCCTTTTTCAATTCCCGTTCCATTTCACCTTAATTATCCTTCAATATCATACTAATCACAAGAAGGTTTAACTATGATTGTTATGTTTGTATTCCTCTTGGATTCTTCTGTAATATCTGATGATTCTTTAGCCCCTGCGAGGGTGACCTATATGCTTGCTTTTAACTTCTTACATTGTGGCTTAAATCCAATAAATACATTAAAAAAGAAAGAGGGGGGGCGTGGCTTGGATGTTCATGTGAGAGGACGTGTCTCACACTAGCTCCTGCATCCTGCTTCACAGAATCCTGTTGTGAGCCATATACATCGCAGAAATAGACCGGATACTTCGCCCCCGGTGTGGAGTCACCACTACAGCGACTCCCGGTCGCCATAATAACAAGGCAAACATGCCTAAAAAGGAAGGGAGCCTCCTCGCCGACGGCACGGCCCAGCATGGTGGACCCCCGCTCCAGCAACGAACGGGAAGAGACTCCTATGCCTCGGCGGCGGCTAAACTCGGCCAATATGCCCATGAAGCCAGCGGTGTCAAGTCCACACAGCAAACTTTGCTAGCCTGCACAGCTAAAACAGCCAAAAACGGACCCCCTGGGAAGACTCCTAATACAACACAACATGTGCCTGAGAAAATGGCGCCGGCGGCCTCCAGGAACGCAGTGAGTAATCCACCATCCCCCCTCCCTGCCCAAGTCACTGCTGACCCCACAGATGTGGAAAATAGAGAGCCCTCATTACAGGACATACTAACTGCAGTCCATGCTTATGGCTCCTCCATTACTGACTTATCAACTGAAGTCAAAAGCATGAAGGAAGGCTTGCTGCACATTAGACAAGATATGCAGAAAATCAGGGAGAGGGCCACTGCTTTGGAGGGACGTGTGAGCTCTATTGAGGATGAATTACCCCCCTTAGCCCAAGAAATGCACATAACCTCTAATAAAGCTGATGAATCAGCAGCTAGAATCGAAGATATGGAGAATAGATTAAGAAGGTCGAACATCCGTATAGTCGGAATGCCTGAGAAATCCGAAGGGAAACACCCTGAAGAGTTCATTGAAGCATGGCTTGCAGACACTTTTGGGAAAAATAATCTTACTCCATTCTTCTCAGTGGAAAGGGCTCACAGGGTGCCATCCCGACCACCGCCACCGGGGGGCAATCACAGACCATTTATCCTAAAACTCCTCCACTACAAGGACAGAGACATTATATTACGCTTAGCCAGACAAAAAACTGATATGGACATACAAGGTTCCAAAGTCTCAATATATCCAGATTTCTCGGCTGCTGTCCAAAAACAGAGGGCAAAATTCACAGAAGTAAAAAAAAGGATGCGGGCAATACCACTAGTCTACTCCATGTTGTATCCAGCTAAGTTACACGTGGTAGCAGATGGAGCAGTGCATTTTTTTGAATCCCCAAATATGGCTGCTTCCTGGCTTGATCGACATGAAAGGCGTTTGCGTGGAGCTGACCAAGGGCATGCATTTGATTGAAAATTGCAAAGTATCCAGCAATATATGAATCCTTTTGCTCACCTTGCTATTTCAGGAGCTCTTAGAAAGGCACAAATTTTTTACATTGCCACCTCTCAGTATCTATCGTTTAAATCTTGTACTTTGATTTCAAAGACACTGGGTCCCGGCCCTCAACTCTACCCCCTTACAAGCCCTGCGGGGCACTTATCAAAGTTCAATAATTGATCTATCTGAGTTTAGGTTTGCTAAACCTACTGTTGTTATGGACAGACTGTTTTTTATTTTTTTAATGTTTTTTCTATTTCCCAACCTTGGTTGGATGGGTTTTTTTTTTTGCAGGTGCACACGGCATATAAGTCTGTATTATGTCTCTATCGTCCAGACTGATTTACCTGAGACTGAAGAAGGTCAACACTGTTTACAAATTATCTACCCAGGTAACATTTGTGAATGGGCACAATGGTTCATTTCTCAAGATTTAAATTCCTCTTGGCGTATGTACCCCTCTATGCAGTCCCCCCGTCTTAATGAGTAATCGGCTGGATACAATTCTATCCTGGAACATTAGGGGCTTGCGTGATCCTACAAAGAGGACTGCACTGTTCTCTTTTCTTTCACAGCAGAACCCCACCATTATATGTCTGCAAGAGTCACATCTCACCAGAGACTCCATACAATTATTACATATGTCTAAATATCCTGTGCAATACCACTCTGTACATACCAACTACTCCAGAGGAGTTAGTATCCTTGTGGCCAGATCTGCTGCATTTACTAAACAAGATGTGCAAGTGGACTCTGAGGGCAGATTTGTTTTTCTTATGGGGGTATGGGAATCTCAAGCCTGTATTATTGCTAATATATATGTGCCCCCACCTTTTGCATTGACGGTATTGCAGTGTCTGGCTAGATTCTTGGCTAGGCACCCGCATATACCAGTATATGTTTGTGGTGACTTTAACAGTGTAATGGACTCTTCTCTTGACATACATAGGAAATATTGTCCTCAGGGCCCTAGGAAATGTACTCCACTAGCTAGGTTTATAGGTGAGATGGGGTTGGTGGATTTATGGAGGTGTAAGTTTCCCTTGCGAGCCCAGTACTCATGTCATTCCCCGACACATTCAGCACTATCTCGTATAGACTTTGCATTAGGAAATGATCTAACATATCGATATGACCCGAAAGTAACATATCTGGCTAGGGGATTGTCTGATCATTCCCCGGTGCGGCTTACCCTAAACTTTCATAAAACACCACTACCTGTGCATTGGAAGCTGAACCCCTTTTGGCTGCAGCTATTTACTGATGCAGATAAAATGCAGATGCACATTAAATATTTTCTTGAAACTAATAAACCTTCAGCTGCCCCGGGGGTGGTTTGGGACACTCTCAAGGCATATGTCAGGGGTATGTGTTTAAAAGAAATTAACACCATAAAAACAAATAGCAGACAATGGGCAAAAGATGCCGCTCGGGCAGTGGAGAGGGCGGAAGAATTGTTTCTGCGATCTCCAACGCCTGATCATGAACGGCAATGGACGGACGCACAAAAATTACATCGTACTATACATTTACAACAAGCAGACAACAAGAGGTTTTTCACATCCCAAACATACTTTGAGGAAGGGGAAAAAACTGGCCACATGTTGGCTATGATAGCCAGGTCACAACAACCACCTCAAGTAGTTCACAACATCACAACACCTTTATCACAGACTGTCACAGATACACCGTCTATACTGAAGGAGTTTTCCTCCTTCTACCAAGATCTCTACTCCTCAAAGGTGTCTTATCCTGAAGAGGATCTGACACAATTTCTGGATTCTATTACTCTACCCCAGCTACAGGATACAGACAGGCAGCTTTTAAACGCTCCTATTAATATTGAGGAACTGCATACTGCACTAGCTTCATTCCCAAACTCAAAGGCCCCAGGTAATGACGGATTACCCATAGAGCTATACAAAAAATTTGCAGGAATACTCATGCCGGAACTACTTCATACATTAACAGAGACGCTTAACACAGATTCCTTGCCGAGATCCATGTATGAAGCGGTGGTGGTAGTTATACTAAAGCCCGGAAAAGAACCTGATAAACCGGAGTCATACAGACCTATATCATTATTAAATACAGATCTAAAAATTCTTACAAAGGTAATTGCCATGAGACTCTCAAAAGTGGTCTCTAAATTAGTCCATCCGGACCAGTCTGGCTTCATACCAAATAGATCTACGGCAAACAATCTCCGGCGTCTCTATCTCAATATGCAAATACCCACCGATAATCAAGGACAGAAAGCTATCCTCTCACTTGATGCCGCTAAGGCGTTCGATAGCGTTGAATGGGATTACTTGTGGAAAACACTAGAAAAATTTAATCTGGGGGATAAAATAATTACTTGGATTAAATTATTATACAAGGCCCCATAAGGCATGTATTAGGATAAATAACACCTTGTCTTCTTCCTTTGAACTTTATAGGGGAACCAGACAAGGATGTCCCCTTTCTCCATTGATCTTTGCTCTAGCCATAGAACCTCTGGCGGCAGCCATAAGAGGGAACCCAGACATAGTGGGATTCAGACGGGGTGAAATAGAGGACAAATTGGCATTATATGCTGATGATGCACTTTTATTTCTGGGTGACACCTCTACCTCACTGATCAAGCTAATGGAATTAATACACACACTTGGAACCTTCCCCGGGTTCACAATAAATTGGGACAAGTCCACACTACTACCCTTAGATCCACTAACAGGGCCCCTACCTCAGATAGCTGAACAGATCAAAATAGTTGATAAATTTAAATACCTAAGAATAATTATACACCCTAACCTAGAATATTATATAAAGCTAAATATAGACCCAATACTTAAACAATTTCAGGAAAAAACCACCAGCTGGATTAAATTGTCACTCTCCGTAGTCGGCAGATGCAATTTGATAAAGATGATATGGAATCCACAAATACTCTATGCACTCCACAATGCCCCCGTCTGGATCCCTGTCCACATATTTAAGAGATGTAACACCATCTATCGTGCATTAATATGGAGGAAACAGGTTCCAAGAATAAAACTAGAGACCTTACAAGAGGCTAAGGACTCGGGGGGACTGGCGGTGCCAAATTCGTTTCTTTACTTTATAGCAGCTCAGATGCAACATCTGACGGGCTGGCTCTGCCCTGAGCCCTCTGACCCCATCCGCAATATTGTGTGCACTCAGGTGTCGTGTGGTGAACTTGTGGAGTGCATAGAGGCTGGTGAACTGGGAGCACTGACTCAATACCCCACGCTACAGCTTATAGACAAAGTATGGAACAAAACAAAACAACATCTTCAGTACACGGGTTATACAAACTGGTCTCGTATTTGGAATAACAGAAACTACCTAGAATTAAACAAATTGGAAAATTTCTCCAATTGGTTAGCTAGGGGAGTGAAATATATCCCACAACTATATTGCGGGGGCATATTGCGCGATTTTCAATCACTCCGTACAGAATTTAACCTACCAAACACCTAATTTTTCCAATACCTGCAACTTAGGCATGCTATAACAGCACAGGCTGTAGTATCCACTTGGGAGCTATCCAGGTCCCCGGTGATTACACAGCTGATCTTGTCTTCATCCCGAAAGGGACAAATTTCCTCTCTGTACGGTTCTCTTCTGGGCCACGTATCTAAAGCGATGGCTCTGAATTGTAGAGCTGGATGGGGAGCAGACATAGAGCATATCTCAGATGAGGAATGGACTACAATATTAGATAATGTACTTAAAATATCACTGTCCTCATCTCAAAAACGTACTCAATTATTTATTATACATCGCACCTACCGCACACCTGAGAAATTACACAGATGGCGCAGGAGGGATGATCCACTGTGTCCTCGCTGTCTTGTGGACACTGGTACACTTGTTCACATGCTGTGGAAATGCCCAAAATTGCATAGATATTGGGCGGAAGTGATTAGTACCATTAATAGTATCTGGAATCTTAGACTCACTACAGACCCTAAACTCTGTTTGCTGGGTTGGTTGGATGAGGAACAATACACACCCCATGCATATATTGCCATCCTCAGAACTTTATTCCTAGCTAGGAAACTCATCGCCAGAAAATGGCTATCTATAACGGCCCCCACACATACAGAATGGATTACATCCGTAAATGATTCTCTTATTAGAGAACAACTCACCTATAAGCATAGAGGTAGCCCACAAAAATTTGAATCTATCTGGGAACCCTGGTTAGACACCCCGGGACTGGCTCCATTGCGACTGGTTCAAAATAGAATCTTAGGCGGTAGACCGACATCAATAAATACACCAAGTTAGTTTATGACACTGAAGAAGAAAGTCTGCGATAGAGCAGTGATGCATGAGTGTTGGGACCTGCAAAGATTTAAAGGTTTATGTTGTGTTATACCCAATGGGTACTGTTTGTTATAGAGCATACTTACCGCCTCCCGCTGTTTAAGGGTTAGCGGTAACAAACTCCACTCAGAGGCCCCCCCTTTTTTGGGACCGAAAGTGGAGAGAGATAGTATCCTATTAAGAGGACATAAAGGTTATTTTTGTTTTCCTTTTTAAAAAAGGGAGGAAATAAAGAATAAAGTAAAAAGAATGAAGAAACACTACCACAAATGCCTTATTGCACATATACATCTTTTATTTCTGATATGAAACTACAAAGCATGTTATTATATATGAGTGACACAATGTACAGATATTTGTGGTCAGATAAATGTGCTTATTATATGTCCTTAAATACTACTGAAAAACCTTTGTATGGTTCTTTGATTTTTGTTTTTATTTTTTGTTTTTGATTTTCAATAAAAATTATCTGATTTAAAAAAAAAAAAAAAAAGAAAGAGGAATTTTCTTTAATGCAAGGCCAATTATGATCGATTTTCAAAGGACCGGAAATTGTGAATTTTGCTGTGAATTCAAGCTCACTGAAATCATTCTGCCTATCCCTAAAAAGGGATTGACATGGTGTAGTTGTAGCTATGGTTAAGGAATCATAAATATTTTAAGTAGCTTATACTGGGGTTTGGATTCTTTACAGTAAGCTTTAAATGACACAGTGTTAGGTAAGTTTAATTTTTTAGAACATTAAAGTTTATTTCACATTAAACATTAAACATTCACATTAAACTCTTATTTCAGTTTTTGTTTTATACTGGAGCACTAAACTAGCCAACACTTACCTTTCTCCAGAACTCTGTAATGGAAATCTCTATGCATAATTTCTGGATCTGTACACCTGCTGTAGTCCTTACATTCCTCTGATGGATTTTCTATGCATTTATATAATGAAGAGTGCAAAACTGAAGCTTGAAGCTGTAAAGGTGGTCAGGAAATCCCGGAACTTGAAAGGAGTTGGAAACTATGGTGGGGTAACCTCACTACTAAAGTATACACTGTCAGCTGACTTGGGCCATTGGGTACCTCCTATAACTAAAATATGCCTTTTGGATGGATTGACCCTCCAACGCTTGATTCTGGACATGTGAAAAGACTAAACCCTGCATATGCATACTAGGTATTATTTACTATACTAGATATTATTTACTAAAGGATGACATTTTAATTTACAAAGTGAAATTTGAACACTCAGTCATGTGAAGAGAAATTAAAAAAACAGTATTTTCTGTGACTGACGCAAATACAGTTTCACTGAGCCTAAAAAATGTACTCCCTTAACCTGCTAATATATTAACTTTATTTTGGACTTTATTGATATTAAAACTGTAACAAATGCTGGATCATAGAGAGAAAATTGTGCCATGCAACAATCAAAATAAATTCCCAGAACCTGTATAAAAATATTGACAATCCACACAGTGATCTTCTTATAATAACAGAATAACAATTACAGACTAGGGATGAAATTCAAATTCACCACATGACGAGTCACATGATGTCCTTCCTGACCTTTTAACTGTGGTTAGCAGGGTTAGAAAGGCCAATAATTGGTACTTTACTATGTTATGTGTAAGAAAATGTAGTTGTTATAAGGCACTGTACTGTGTTATATTGTGCTACAAAACTGTAAAATTGCAGTGTGAGGGTCTACATATCCGCGTTTACTCCTCTGTATTCACAGTTCAGAAATACAACAGTGTTTTGAAACTACCTATTTTTATTTGTCAGCAACAACTGCAGTTGTTGTTTAGCTGCTAGGCTGTTCTATGCTGCTTTATTTTTATTTATTTTTTTCATTTGCTTTTTTTTTATTTCCCATTTATCGTTTATTTATTTTTTTATTTTGTGCTATAATAAAAAAAAAAAAAGTTTGGTTGGCAATTAGTGACGGAGGGCTTATTTTTTGGTGGAGATTTGAAATATTTTTTTTATTGCTAGCTGTTTCTAGTTTCTTTCTTCTATTTTGGAGTGTGCGATGTTTACTTGTATTGCACAGAGTCAAACCTGCCTTTTATTTTCAGCAAATCACCTCATTGTGGGGTATAGTAGTGTACACCAAAGCACCACATATTTTTCTCACCTTTTGCTAAAAACACTTCAAACTGGTAAAAGGATCATGGGACTACATTGAGAAGGGTCAAATGAAGGCTTAAACCACTGCAGAATTGTCCTGCCCCTACCCTGCTTTCTCCAACAACATCCTTTCCAACTCTTACACAGCAGCCTCTGGAGCTAAAGAGAAAACTGTCCTCCCATTAAATTAGAACTCTGTTTACATTTTTTCTGTTGGTTTCCACACCCACATAAGAAAAATTATTGACATTTTCTTCTTACCCTCTCTATGCTCCAACACTGTACTCTACTTTCTTCTGAGCCCAGTACTGGCTATCTTCCTCAGGGGAGAAAGACGCTCTGCCCATTTTCTGTGAACCCAATCTATCATGAAAGATACATGATAATGGGTGGATTATCATTCTGGGTAGGCTCACAATACTCCTGGACTGATTGTAGTTCACATGTTATTACATCATTAGTCCTGGAAGGATGCACGCTCCCACCATCACCAGAAGCAGGAGAGCAAGATACAGTGATGTCATTGGACCAACAATAAGCCTTCAAGAAAACAAGGTCCATAAAGCTGTTAAAAAATATAACCAGGGGGTCTTTGGGGGGGATAGGGGATAGGGAAAGTTGGTTCCCAAAGGGGAATCCTGTTGTTGAACTTTAACGCCTGCTTGGCAAAACTGCTGTCCTTTCAGCTGCTCCTATTCTAGCTCCTGGAATCAGTCCCCTTCAAAAGACCATCCCTGTCCTTCACCAGCATGTGAGCTTAATTTACTAAAATTGGAGTCAAAATCTGGTGCAGCTCTATATAAAAATCAATCAGCTTACATTTTTTTTGTCAAAGCTTAACTGAACAAGCAGAAGTTGATTGGCAAGCATGCACAACTGCACAGGGTTTTGCACTTTCCAGTAGGGTGGACTGACCACTCACGGGGCCCCCGGGCAATAGGAGATTGTGGGGCCCCCAGGCTTGCAGATGGCCGCCACGTGGCAGCCATCTATTTGATGCAACATTAATGTGGGTATACCCATGCGGAGGGGCACCATGCTCAGCGACATAAAGAGTGGCAGTGGATTTAAAGCTGGTGACTCAGTAAAGGCACCAGGAGCCTCTCATGAGTAGTGCTAGACATACGCACAGTATACAGACATATGCACAATATACAGACATACACACAGTATACACACAGACACACAGTACTGTATACACACACCAGCACTTTTCATCTAGAAATCAGCCTGATGGAACACACTGCTGCTGCCTCCATCTCCTGGCATGCTGGTACTTGTAGTGCCCCAGAAGCTCACAGACACATGAGGTGGTAATGCAGGAGAGGAGGAGGCTGTGCCTGTGTACTGGTGAACAGGTAATGAGTAGGGAGGTGCAGCAGAGATTGAGGGAGACATTCAGAAAATGTCCTTCCTCCAGAAGAAGAGCAATTCTCACACAGAAAATCAATCTAACATCCTCAGGAGCCCTGCTGGAGGAAACACAGCCTCCTCCCTCCCCACCAGGGTAAGCACTGACAACAATACATTTAGCTCAGGCCAGTTACCTTACCTTCTTCTAGCAGGCAGCAGCCCATCCCACACTGCAGGTTGTATCCCCTCCTCCCTCTCTTGTCTTCCAGCAGTGGGCATCTCCTGCTCTGAAGTCAAATAAGCCAGGAGGCATGTACAGCGTGTTTCTATTGGTTGAGGAAGTAGTGATGAGGCAGAGCAGCTATAGCCTTGGGATTTTTACATCAAAAGGATGTCGTTAAGGGAAATTTCAGGGACAGATGTAAAAAAGCACAGATTTTTACATACTGTCCCTGGTTTTACTGAGGCTGACCACTCTGTTGGGGCCCCCTAGTGGCCCCCGGGCCCTCGAGCTGTGCCCGAATGCCTGAATGGTCAGGCTGCCCCTGCTCTCCAGTTTTAGTAAATCATCCCAATGTGTCTGTGTCAATGGACCCCTCAGTCAGTAGCAGGGTATATCATCAATGACCAATACATCATCCGGTAAGCATGGGCAGGGTTGCTACATATCCTTCTTCTAGTGCTGAAAAGGATGCCGAATAAGGAATAATAGTGGAGTTGGTGGTACTGACCTGTTTTGACTGATGCTGACAGCACAGTCACCTGTACTTTCTCCACCTCACTGACCTTATACTCTAACTTCTTGCAACAGTCCCCCCAAGCACCTTAGAGCATATGTAACATTTCAGGCTAAATTCTGCCATTCTGTGTTACTGCCATTGCTTGTATGCTGGGGGGAAGAAGCCATTCTGTGCAACTGCTGGAAGCTCTCCAGGCACAGGCCCAGAGGTGACTGACTTCATGGTATCTTCAGTCAGTCAAGGTGGTGTGTGATAATGGCACTAACCTGACCATTCATGGCTAGTGAAAAATAATACATGTACCTTACCTGAAGGTGGTGTGTGATAATGGCACTAACCTGACCATTCATGGCTAGTGAAAAATATATGTTTATATGGTACATGTCCTCAACCTGGTTTTGCAGTGGTCCATCATGATGTTCCAGAAGGTTCTTCATCAGGTCAGAAGGGTTTGTAGCCTCTTTAGATGGATTTATTCTGCAATTACTTGCATGACAGAAATCTAATGCCAACCTTAGCTGCCTACCAACTGCCTAATCTGTAATAACCCCCCACACATGATGGAATTCATCACTGGCCATAATCCAAAGGCTGAACTAGCAGTAGCATGACATTAGTGTACCTGTGTGCCTCAATTTATAGAATTATGTCTCCTTTTAAGGAGGAGATCAAAGTGCTGAGCTATGAGGACATGAGGACATGAGGATTAGTTATTCAATCCCACTCTTGATCTTCCAGGAGCACAGTGCATGGCCTGATAGACCAAGCACTGGAGGCCAGACACATTGAAGAATAGGATGACCTATACTGCCCAAGAGCAGGCCTCAAGAGGGAGGTTTTACCCCACCCAAATATGAGTGAGGACAGGATGCCTCTTTGCTGTGGTATTACCTCTTATAACCAACGTGTCTACAATCTTCTGATTCCTGAATGTAGGAGCAGTGATGGTGGTGGCTACCTCAGTACCACTTCTCATGGGTTTTTTTTTTTAACTGGCCAGGCTAGGCTGCAGACAGCACTTACAGGCAGTTCCTGAATGACATGATTGCTGACTTTTTGAGTTCAGGGCAGATGTGCTGCCTAAGAGAACCTTCACTGCATCAGGATAGTTTTTTACAGAGAAGAAAATCCACCTGTCCCCTGTCGCCTATGCCCTGACATTGTGGAGCAGCTCACTTTCATTCAATTTAACCAGTTTTTGATTACCAATGGCTACAAATACCCTGTTACCTGAAACCAGCGTTAGTCATGTGTTTCCATTTTTTAAGTGCTTCAGTGCTTTAAAGGTGCCAAACACAATATTTGTGTAGCTTGACCTCAGCTTCTCTGAGTTTGGGACCTATTACAATGCCCCAACACTGTAAAGGTGCTACACAATCCTTGGAATTCATAATGACTGGCACAGACAGATTTAGCAAAAGTGTCTCTTATACATTGTAAAGGGGGTGCAGCATGCACCAAATTCATGTACCTGTCTAAAACTTGACCACTGCAAAACTGCACCACTTTTAAAATGCACGCGAGACACTTTTGCTAAATCTGTCAGTTTCTCTCTCTTTTTGTACACCAAAGGAGAGTTGTAAGAACCAAAAGTGTTGCAGATGGTTTATGAATTTGACACAATACATTAGCAAGAGGAATAAACACCAGCAAAGAGGCACAGCAACATTATTAAATTCACCCAAAGTTTTCATAGCTCAGCTGCAGCTGAAAAATTTCTATTATTTCCTCTAGGGTGAATCCTGCAAGCAGTTGTATACCCCCACGTGGAAAAAAAAAAAACACACAAAAAAACCCCCTGTAATACAAAGGCATAATAAACTAATATGCACCGCATACTAGCTCATTATGAAATACTCACCTTAGAACGAGGTTCCTGTATAACATCCCAGTTCACGCCGAGGGAGCTGACCTTTTGCCCTCTGTGTTTCTTCCGGGCATGCGCGTGGGAGTATTCTTTCTGGCAAGGTCCAGCAGCGTCTGCTGGACCTTCAGCCAGGCCTTCACAGCACATGCGCCGCTGCTGTCAGCGGCTACATGCAAAATTAACATTAATTTTACCTACAGGTAAGCCTTATTATGGGCTTATTGTGAGGGAAGAAAAAAGTCCGGACAGCCGCACACCAGGAGAATATAATCCAACGAAATTTCTTTATTGTAAAATCAGGAACAATTCATGTACAAAGCACCATGGATAGAATGTACAGATAATCAGCTAACGCGTTTCACGCTCTGCGGAGCGCTTACTCATAGCAGCTTATAGGCTTACCTGTAGATAAACATAAAATAAAAAGGGTGTACAACGGCTTTAAACCATTCAAACCTTATAGGGGTTGTATTGAAGGTAAGGGGGGAGTGGGGTAATAGTACAAATGTTACAAACTATCTAAGTGTAAAAATATCTATTAGGATGAGTCCACTCTTCTTAACAAGTGCTAGGAGGCAGGAGGTGATTGCTCCAGCTCAGCCATCCCACATGGGCTCATACTGTGGCAGAGCAGGAGTTGCCCACCATGGGAAGGATATGGAGCAGCGGGAGTGAATCAAGTATATTGGGACTTTGTCTGTTATGTGTGTAAGAGTTTTCACACATTGTGATGACATTCGATTTGAGGAGTACAAAGCTGCTAATGGGTCGCAAGTTCGTGAGGAAGATTTGCAAACCCCTGCCGGTTGTGCGTTTGCATATTTAGATATCTTGGATGTTTTGGATGTCTGTGTGACCAAGAGTCAAGCTCTCATGGGATGTTAACTTGTTAGGTATTTAGTAATTTGCAACCTTCCGCTGAGTCAATTAAGTTTTTCCAGCAAGCCCAGATTTTGCTGAATTTATCAGGGGTTTCTTTGGCCGGGTGGATAGGTCTTCCATTTCAGCTATTTTTTTGGTCCTCTGAAGCCAATCTTTTATAGTCAGTGGATCATTTTCTCTCCAATGAACCGAAATGCACATTTTGGTTGCATTTATTAAGTGGAGGGCCAGAGATCTTTTATACGTCGACTGGGGTATGGCAGTGTGGTGGAGTAGATATCGTGCTGGGGAATACTCTAGTGAGTAGGTTGTGATATGTGATGTAATGCGGTGGATCCCTTTCCAGAATGGTTGCATACGTGGGCAGTTCCACCATACATGGAGCAATGAGCCTATTTGTGAATTGCACCTCCAGCACGTAGGAGAGACCTCAGGGTAGATTTTGTGCAGTCTATCGGGTGTCCTATACCATCTGGAGTATACCTTAAATCCATTCTCTTGTGCTGAGGCACTTGTCAACCCTTTGTGTATATGAGTGTGTACCTTTTCCCATTCTTCTGTCGATAGATCAAGGGCTAGGTCCCTTTCCCATTGTTAAATAGCTTTATTCATTTTAGGGTTGTAATCAGAGACCAACTGAGTGTACAGGTCAGAAATCAAGTAAGTTTGGGGTTCAGATTTGCAGCATAGGGACTGAAAATAGGACTGGTCTCTGTACCATACCAATGAGTATTTAGAGCTTAGTAGGAAGTGTTTAATTTGTAAGTATGAATAGAAGGGGATGGATCTACCTGGAAGTTGGGAGGATACAGCTTCATACGGAATAGCTTTGCCTTTCTCAAAGAAGTCTTCGGCTCAGGTGGAAACATTGTGATCTGGAAAGACTGTTGTGGGGCAGGAAAGGTTTGGTGGGAATTCTGGGTTTCTATTGATGGGGATCAGTGGGCATGGGGAGGAGGACTTAGTTTAGTTTCTT
The DNA here is from genome assembly GCF_042186555.1 of Aquarana catesbeiana. Lineage (NCBI taxonomy): Eukaryota > Metazoa > Chordata > Amphibia > Anura > Ranidae > Aquarana > Aquarana catesbeiana. Next base: position 188,376,098 of record NC_133328.1, on the reverse strand, counting down.
ACAAACTGCCTGGAAGATCAGTAATGTAGGACCTATTAATGGGTGATTGGTGCTATCTTTTGGTATCAAGCTTGGCCTGATTCAGGGGAGGTGATGAACCAGGATCTTGGAAAACAAGTACTTCAATCTTACCCATGCTTTAGTGGGGGTAAGAACATGCCAATCTATCACTCTGGCAAGGTGGCACGACCAATAGTATTTACAGCTGAAAATGTTTTAATGTTTGCTGCAGGGTACAAGCACAGCTCTGAAGAAGGGGGTGTGCCCCCAAAACAGGTCAGCTTGCAGATGTGAGGCCACAGAAATACTTGGATGTTCTACCTCATGTTATCCTTCCATGTACTTGCTGTATACTTATGCATCTTTGTGAGTATGCATTTTATTGGTTGCTTTTTATATCAATAAATTCTGTTTGCACTCAGATAATGCACTAGGGGTTTGCACCTTCCCCTTCTCTGTTTTTGTAGTTCTACATGGGACATTCCCATCCAAGGAGGGCTGCATCTGCCGGGCATTGGACCATGTATGTGATGAAATATTGGTTGGCTTTTCCTCTGATGAATTCCACTGAGCACTGGGAGTATATGGCTGTCTTTTCTTGTTTGCTGCAGGGTACAGCCTACGTAGCATCTCAGAGTGTGCTGCCTATTCCAGTGCTCTTGTACTTTAAACTATGTATAGCTAATGACTCTCAGATAATACACTTCAATGTTGATTTCCAGATAAAACCTGCCTTGGCTCTTTCCTTTAGGGCTCATTCCTGCCTGGTGCATTTTGTTGCTTTGATCTGCATTAATCAACCCAGGTTTACAGCAAGGTCACTTAGAAAAGAATTGTTCTTCATATGCCCTGTTCACAACATACATGAGCAACGATGTGCAGTGCTTAACCACTTCAGCCCCAGAAAGTTTTACCCCCTTAATGACCAGGCCATCTTTTGCAATACAGCACTGCATTACTTTAACTGACAATTGTGCGGTCATGCCTACGCTGTACCTAAATATTTTTTGAGCTACAAATGAAAAACCAACAAATTTTAAAAATAAAACAATGTGTTTTGCTTTCTGCTATAACATCCAGTAAAAAAATGTACAAATGTAGGCCAATATGTAGTCTGCTACATATTTTTGGTAAAAAAATCCCAATAAGCATATATAACTGGTTTGTACAAAAGTTATACTGTCTACAAAATAGGAGCTATATATATGGCATTTTTATTTATTTATTTTTAACTTGTAATGGAGGTGATCAGTGATTTTTAGCGGCACTGCGACATTGCGGCGGACAGATCGGACACCTAGCTGACACTTTTGACACTTTTTTGGAAACCAGTGACATTATTGCAGTGATCAGTGCTAAAAATATGCACTGATATTTTATAAATGACACTGGCAGGGAAGCGGTTAGCAACAGGGGCGATCAAAGGTTTAAGTGTATTCCCTAATTGTGCTTTCTTACTGTGGGGGGGGGGGGTGGTATTACTGCATGGACACTGTGATCCATGTTCACTGTGTTCCGTCTTTCCCGCAGTTAAAATGGAAAGAATTGTTTTTAGTTTACTTAAACATAATGCATGCAAGCTAGTGTGGATGGGCCCTTAATCTGTACCAAGCTGCTTACATACTGTCTATCCACTTTACATTATTTATGGCAATTGCCTCTCAGATAACACACTCTATGGTGTACTTCAAGATAAATCCTAAAGTATTTCAGCCACCGTGCAGTATTTGTGGGCATTGTCTTTAAAGGGGTTGTAAACCTTTGTGTTTTTTCACCTTAATGCATCCTATACATTAAGGTGAAAAAACACTTGGTAGTGACCGCCCCCCCAGCCCCTCCGTTTTACTTACCTGAGCCCTGGAACTTGACCCGGCGGGGACGCGCTGTCTCTCTGCCCGGGGTTCTCGGCTCTTTATTGCATAGATTGATAGCAGCACAGTCATTGGCTCCTGCTGCTGTCAATCAAATCCAATGACGTGGGCACCGGGGGCTGGGCCGAGTCAGACATTCAGCAGCTATGGACGGCGAATGCTGGACTCGGGAGCGTGCCGCAGGGTAACCCTCTCGGGGGGAGTGCTTCTCCTAGGGGGGTGATCTGATTACTTAACACAGAACCTTTATGTATTAACTACACATGACACTTATTAAATGATTGTACTGAACAATAGGAAATGTTTGTGCATTGGAAAATTGTACATGTTTATTGGAAATAAAAATGTTTAACCAAAAAAAAAAAAAAAAAAAGGTGCTTAAACAAAGTATTAGTTTAAGGGTGTGCACACTTATGCAACCATATTATTTTTGTTTTTTATTTTTACTTCCCTCCAACTAAAAGATTTCAGTTTGTTGTTCAACTGAGTTGTACAGTTTATAGGTCACATTAAAGGTGGAAAAAGTTTTGAAATTATGATGGTTGGATGATGGTTGGCATGCCTGCTCAATTGAGCGGTGGTG